>NC_056743.1:1555181003-1555293503 GCF_019279795.1 Protopterus annectens
CTGACTGCGGCTTGGGTGACAGTGGTTCATTTAGTGGCTTCAGCACTGGAGGAGCCATGCAGAGAGGAAGAGGAGTGAAGGTGAGTGGACCACTTGCCTCTTGCAGAGGAGCAGATGCTTGGCAAGCACCCAGAGTGATGCAGTTTCTCTGGTTGAGAATCCACTGCCCGTACTTGAGAAGAGGATGACAGGGTGTTGGTATCTACACTCTTTGTGGAAGTGATAGATGACCAGTGCAGGCAGTCAACTGCATGCCTCCTACAATAACATAAGCTGAGCCTGCACATGGAAGTAAGTTTGAGGCAAAAATCCCAACCCTGTCCTGATGGCTATGTAAATCATGGCCCCTCCTGGTTATCCCTTGCCCCAATAATGAGGAATGAATAGGCCAATTAGCTGTGAGGGGGCTTGAGATCATCAGCACAGGGCAAAAGACAAACAAAAAAAAATTATTTCTATTGTAAGGGATTGCCTCCTCCCTCTTTCTCTGCTTACATCTTTATGCTGATAGCCTAGATGACAACATGCTTTTGGTTTTTAAAAGTTTTGCCAGCTTTCCCATCTAATATGCAAGCTATGAAAATGAAACGTATCTACACCCTTTTTTATTGTGCCCTCTGTGGCATAGAGGGGAAAGAGCCATATTTATGACCCAGGCAAACCTGTGTTTGATTAGCTGCCCCGACATTGGAGGAGGTATTGCAATGAGGGAGAGGTTCATAGGTGTTTACTGGGCTAATGACCACAAGGGCCTTTTTAAGCCTAACCATGCATCACAAATCTCTGACAAGTTGTGATGCCCTTGATAAGTGTAAGCATGCGCCTGGGAGATGATCCATTTACAGGTTACCCGAGTCCGTTAGAGTCATAGGTGCCATACCAGGGATGAATTTCTTTTTTCCCAGCCAGTTGTCCAAGTTGCACTTGAATTGGGTTAGGGAGGAACTCTGCTTCACATGGATGGGGAGCCTGTTTCATAGACTGGGTAGTTTCTGGGTTACATACCTATCTGTCCAGCAGGAATAAGGGAGCTGTGCCTGCTGGGGAGGGGATTGTGGGCTAGGGAAAAGTGTAGTTACTGTGTTGCTGATGTACAGAAGAACACAGTATAGTGCACTTCAGGTCTGAGTAAATCAAGGAGGAGGTGATGTGCAGAACCACAGAGATGGAGCATACCCTCGTTCCTCATTGAATGCCCCTTGAAGGAGGGTTTTAAAATAGACATGTCATCACAGAAGTGGAAACATTCTTCTCATAGGCCAGACTGCCTGGAAATAGCCTGAAATTTTCATGGAAGGATCATAATACAGTGTAACACTTTCTCCCAGGTCATCCCAACCTTCACCACTGGTAGTGTGAGGGTCTGAGGAGTCTGAGTAGGAACTGGGTGCAAGTTTTAGGTTAAGGGTTTAGGTTCAGGTAGGGCTGCATTTTGCAATAAAGCAGTTGTTGTAAGGGCTATCCATGAACGAGAGATTAGGATAGTGGGAACTCAACCTACCTTTTTGAACACATGGCAGCAAGCAGGTGTAAAGTAAGCTGTTGTCAGGCGTGCCACCTTAGTAGACCCAAAAAAATGTATGTGTGTGTGTATTTTATATATATATATATATATATATATATATATATATATATATATATATATATATATATATATACACACACACACATATATATATGTGTGTATGTATATGTGTGTGTGTGTGTGTGTATATATATATATATATATATATATATATATATATATATATATGTGTGTGTGTGTGGTGTGTATATACATATATATATATATATATATATATATATATATATATATATCTTCATTCACTTTTTAAGCCATATAAGTTGTCTCCCAGGTGTTTTTTTATTTCCTTTGTTAGCTTTCTACACCTTTTCTGTCTCAGCAGTTTTAGTTTCTAATTTTTGAAATTGAGTCTGCCTTTACCTGCCCTGCTGCTTCAGAAATCTCATTGTTCTCTTCACGCATACCTTTGACCACCCCCATTTACCCTGCAAGTTCCTCCCTCTAAACAACTACTCTGTTCAGGCCAGAAGTTCGCAATTGCCTTTTCCAGGTACGTTTTATTGACAGCTGACTTTCACAGAAAGATATGTAACCTCCTCCAGTGGTATGGAAAAAGAAGTGTCTATTGCCAGTATGTGCCAGTATATGGTTATGGTCTGGTAATAGCTCAAACTGTGCCCAGTCACCAACACAGCAACCAACTTGAGAGTATTTGAAAAAAGTCTAATGTGTAGCCTACTGACCAGACTCTTTGCTGGCACCAAAAATGTGTAGTCCCTGTCTCTGGTTGGCAAAGCCTTCCGTGTGTCACATGACATGTGCTCCAATTTTTCTGTTTTTTCATAAAAGTTTAACATTCTTCCTTTTTTTTGAGCTTTATTTCTTGCAAAAAAATATTGCATTGGCTTTGGTTCACAAAATTACTTGCCAACATGCTTTTTGCTTAAAACTTGCTGACATAAGACATTTGCTGAACCTGAGATAGACTGTTTAACCTGACCTGACAGATGTGAGTCAGCTGTAGCAATAGAAATAGCAAATCTCCATGTAAAACTTAAAAAAAATAGACCTATAACCTTCAGTATAAAAGGCTGCAGAAGAAGAGAGCAAAACATTATCAGATATAATCAAGCCAACGGGCAAGTAACTATTAATGCATGTACTTTATGCAGCCAGATATTATTGCACTGATAGTACTATATTCGATAGCCACTTGATAGCACTCAGACTTCATAAACTGCTGCAAGTGTCCTGCACATAATACAATTAACTAGCATTCCCATCAGTAATGCACTTGAACTTGAACCAATTAAAATTATAATGAAGCCCTTCCTAAACAATCAGTGCATTTTTCACGAACAATTTGATTAAATACGCTTAACAGGAAAAAGGGGAGAATAAAACTTAACAGGTGAAACTTACACAGCATGCAGGATGCACAGATCTCCCTTATACATAGCTAGGCATCTCACAGCTTGAGGATCTTACCTTTAAGTAAATTAAAACTAGAACGTACCATATCAGGTTTCCACTGCCTTTCAGAGAGGACAAAAGCAGTTGGCTAGCATGATAAATAAAGTTATAACTTAGCTGCTTGCAACAATGCACGATCTTGGGATTGTTGCAAAAGCTCCAACTCTGTGAGCAGTGTATCTGGTGTACAGAAGGCAGTTTCTTCCCCTCTCAAGGGCCAAGCAAGTGTTACTTCAGGCAGAGATTCCAACTTTAAATTGCTATGTCCCTCTGCCTGAAGTAACACTTGCTTGGCCCTTGATTCGGATAGGTGTAACAGTAGCAGGTTTAATGACAGACAACGCCTTCAGTCTCCTACTAGTGGGTGACTTCTTAGGAGATGAGGGCCATGAACTTGCAGGACCTTTATTTTCCTTTTTTTGCAGTCTTTCCACTACCATTAGCTTAGACTGATAGTTGCCACCTTATTAATAGCTCAGTGTGTCAATAAAAGCCTCTACTTCTTTGGAGACCTCAAAGGATACTTGCTTTCCATTTGTTGATACCCATAAAGGTACTAAGAAATAGAGTTGGCTTGGAACTCCCAGGTCTCATAGCCTACTAATGATGTGTGCCATTACCTTATGATTTAAAAATAGGGAATTTCTGTAGTCAAGTGCTACTCCATCTAGCACGTCAGCAAGAGTATGTCCCTGCTCAGCCTCTTCACACCTCCTCAGAGTCTGTTCCTTGTCATTAAAATCAAGCCATGTATAGGAAATTGGTTGTAACCACTGTACTATACTATACTCTACTGTGTTATATTATGTTGTGTCATTACATAGATTATATTCTGTCGTACTATATAGTGCATTGAAATTGGGGATTTTTTTTCTGTGTAATGTTGTCCACAGAAAAGATTATGAACAAAATGCTCTTGTGGGAGACAAATTCCTCCTGAATACTGCCATGTGAAGGTTTTTGCATAGACCAGGATTGTGATGCAGACCATTATGAAAGGCAACTTATTTTTAGAAAACTCATTTTTGGTATGCTAAAATCAGTTAAGAAACTTTGTAAGCCACTGTAAGATCCGGGGTTAACTGTTGGGACACCCACCACTGATTCAGCACGAAATTCTTCCAAAATCAATGTTGTTGTTTGTTTGTTTTTGTTTGTTTGATTTTTCATTTATTTTATTTTATTTATTTATTCAACTGTGTTAACATTGAAACATATAGCAGTACAGGAAAATGCTTTCAATTTCTGATAAGGCTGAAAGGGGCAAGAAGTGAAAAAAGTCAAAAAAAGGGTAGGAAATTAACACTGCACAAGAACAGACATTGAGATGGCCTACCAGATATGTCAAATAAGTGTACATCCCTGGGGTTGGAGTAACAGCAGTTTATCCCCTCCCAGCTCAGGAGAAATCTTCAGATGTTCATCATATTGATTCCAGCTGCAGTAGCCTTGGCTATATATGGGTTATATCCTGCCAAGGATGTAACTGCCGGCCAGCTTTGAAGTTTCAGGGACCTTCCATCCACTCAAACCATTAGGTAGCTCAATCTGGGCTGCCTGAAAACGCAGGTTTGAGTGATAAGCCCTTCAGAGCTTTCCTGCTGCCGAAGAGATTGCTCCTGTGCAGGCTTTCAAGGATCAACAGTCTGCTTGTGTTTTTACTTTGCTGGGCAGATAAGTTCCCTTTGGAGAAAAACTATCCATATTTTAAATTTATCATTTAAATGTATTTTCCTTGTTATGAAAGTTTTGTAGGAGTTTGTGTTTTAAAGGGCTGTCACAAGACTTTACTGTACTTTTAGGACTGACCGCACTTATTTTATGTCAGTTTAAAAGAAGCTAAAAGTAATTTTAACCTTTTATCTGTGAAAAAAATGCATTTATTTAATTTCTGGGGCTGGCAAACTGTATTAAAGTGTTTTTACTGTGTTTTGTGGGAAAAATGTGACTTTTAACAACTTTGAAATGTTACCAGCTTATGCTGCTTGTTTTCCCTGGGAAAGAGGCACCGTTTTTGTCTTGTCCATAAAACAAACTACTGGTTCCACAGTTAGTCCTTCTTCCAGACACAAAAAAGAAAGTTAAGCAAATAGCCTTTGCCACTACCACAGGCTAGGAATTTGGGTGGGTGACTTTGCTATGACCAAAGCTGTTTCCTCAGACCACTTTATCTTTTACCCCGGATCCCTCTGGTGTAGCACCTATAGGCACTATAGACTAGGTTAGCCATGTCCTCTGCAGCTGTTGGGGTCCCCTCAGTGAGTAAGGAAAACACACTCTTGTCAGTTCTAGTAGAAGGAACAGGAAAGTCTTCCCTGTTTAGTCAGAATGTTGTGCCCGTCTGTGGGGAAGCTACTGCCATTAACAACTCTGTTGGCCCCATTTTTCCTTTCAAAAAGAAAATTAAATATGTACCTGCTCCTGCTCAAATTTCTCTGGACAGGAGTAGTTTACCAGATTTGGCTAAGGGTCTAATTCAGGCTGTTGATCTTTCTTATAAGGTGGTTTCTGGTAAAAGAAAAAAAATACCTATTTTTCCTGATGAGGTTCAAGATTCTGAATCTGGATGGGAAGGTGAAGGGACAGTTTTTTGTTTTTTTCTGCTCATATTTCTGATTCAGACTCTGAGGAGAGCACAGTATCTGATTCTCCCTGGGGTTCTCTTTCTCTGAGACTATTGCAGAATGTACCAGTGTTTTCAGGGGGAGAGCACTGAAGTTCATCAGTCCTTCAGAAAATTCAGTATTTACACAATTCATATTGGAACTACTCCTAAAAAAATAGTAATGAAGACTTCTATAAAGAATACAAGAAATTAATATTAAAATCTACAGATAAAATTACATCTTCATTATATCAGAAAACTTTCACCTTGAAATTTTTGCACAGAGCTTTTGTCACTCCCAACAAAATTACAATTATATTTAAATCAAATAGAATTAAATGCTGGAGATATGATTCTGAAATAATAGCTGACTGGATACATATGGTATATGAATGTGAAGTAATCTCCCTTTTTTAGAAAGAAAGGAATAACTTTATTCAAACTGTATGGTCAAATAGATGTAATATTTCTAAATCTTTAGTTTTATTTAATGCTCCAGTTTCTGATAATTCCAAAAACCCAAGTGCCTCTTCTTTGGTCTATTCTTGCTATAGCCAGAAAAGCAATTACTAAAAATTGGAAAAGTAAAGCTACCCCCTCTAGTGTTTGTTGAATTTAGTATGGCAAACAATTGTTTGCAGTAGTGAACTGCATACTGTAAAGATGAGAGCTTCTAATATTACACATTTATGTAAATATTGGCTTAATTGAAAAATATTGATTGTTGTTGATGTATAACTTTGATGCATTGATCAGCTGTGGACCTATGTGAATAGTTATTTGTTTGTTTTACAATTGATTTGTTTATTTATTGTTTTAAAACAAAATAAAAAAAATTAAAAAATATGTAACTGTGACCTGTTACAAATGAAATTTCCATAAACTTTTCCCATTCCTCCAGTGCTCTCAGCATTAAAAGATGTGTCACTGCCTGTAATGTTCCTGATAGTTGGTCTGCTGCCCCTAAAACCCTATATTGTGTAAAGTTCTTTAGTCTTTTAAGTTTTTGTACACTCATCCCAAACCTGACCCAACAGCTGTAGCTGGTTAATTCTAATCCTGTACTTTCTAACAGGGATGAGAAAATTGCTAAGTATGGAAAAAGTGTATGCTTTCTCAACTTTGATTTCAGAATTTTGAATTGTTGTGTTTGTATGTTAAAGTTTATTCTGAGTAATTGTGAAAGTATGAAGAATGCTTTGTCTGCAGTTTCTTGTGAGGAAAAATCTACTTTACGTGGTTTAGCTTCTTCGTCTTTCACTTCACAACTCATTGTTTAGTTTGTGTGTGTGTGTGTGTGTGTGTGTGTGTGTGTGTGTGTGTGTGTGTGTGTGTGTGTGTGTGTGTGTGTGTGTGTGTGTGTGTGTGTGTGCCTCTGTCTCTGTGTGACTCTGTTGATACTTCTTCCAGGGCTATGGCCACTGGTACTGTTTTCAGGAGTTTGGCTGGTTGCATTCTCAGAACCTCCCAGATGATGTGAAAAATAAGATTTTAAAATTTCATTTGGATAGAGATTCACTTAATGGTCCCTTCGCTGCAGAGTTTATCAAGATATTTGATGAGAGGGGTAAGCTGATGCAGGGAATCTCTACGATTTTTTCAGCCCTCTTTTTCCAGATTTTCCAAGGAGTTCTCTAACCCTTCTTCCAGTTTTGGCAAAAAACAAAAACAGTCTCAGTAAAGTGCTGGAAAACAGACATTTAAGAAGCAACAGCAAGGGAGTTCCAAATTGAATACAGAAACTCCCCAAAACAAAGGACAGTCCAACAGGTCAGATTGATAGTTTAAGGGGCCATGTCCCCCTCCTAACCTAGCAGCCCCTTTTCCCTTCCAGAAGGTCTGAATCTTCACTTTTCACTTTGGCAACTGATTGTTTCAGGTAAATGGGTTCTGAAGATTATTCATCCCCCCCCCCCCCCCAGCCGTTTAAAAGCAGTCAGTCTTCACAGATGCCTCGGACTTTGCTTGGGGAGCAGTTTTTGGAGTGATAAAAATGCAAGGTGTTTTGGATACCAAGAACACAGATGCAGGCACTTAAATGTAAAAGAGAGGCCTGCTCTAATCAAAGCACTTAACTCTCTGAATCATGTTTGGTCCCTTTGATGTCTTCAAGTTGTTGCAGAAAGTACCACAGTCATGTCGTACATCAGCAAACAAGGGGGAGCCCGGTCATAGCCCCATTGCAAACTAGACATGTTAACTTGGGATATAGCTTTACAGCACAATCTCACTCTAGAGGCACCCTGCATCCTACATCCCATCAGAGAAAAATTGTGTGGTAGACAAAACTGAGCAGGATAAAATCCAGACCCTCATGAATAGAAACTAGTTGGGGGGGGGGGGTCATCCAAGATTTGATCAGTCTATGGGGGTTTCCTCAAGTAGACCTGTTTGCCTCGTTTCAGAACAGTCAGCTGGAAAAATTGTGCCCCATGACTCCATGTAAGAAGACCTGGAAGAGAAATGCATTTTCCTTTCCTTGGACCGGAATGTTTCTATATGCTTTCCCAACCTTTCCACTGATATTCGTGGTATTTCTGAAGATTCGGAAGAAATCCCCCAGGGTCATTTTCATGACTCCCTTCTGGCCCAAGTAGCAGTATTTCTTATTTATTTTGGAAATGGCCGGGGCAATTACCACAAACTTTCTCACAGAATAGATCTACTCACGAAAGAAGAGGGGTGATTTATTCATTGTGACCACAGTCAACTTCAGCTTACTGCTTGGATGATAGGGTCTTAATTCCTTTAGGCACCTGTTTACTGAGGATGTAGAGCAGGTACTGATGGAGGCAAGATAACCTGCTACTAGAAAATCATATATTAGCAAATGGAAAAAGTTTTCTAGTTGGTGCCAAGAGCATAACAAGCACCCATGGGTTTGTGTTTCTCTGGTTTTACAGTGCTTGTGTGACTAACATTTTTCCTTTCTTACTCTTCCATCAAAGTTTGTCTGTCAGCATGCCTGCCTGTGGATCCTCCTCTTTTAATGCATTCTCATGTGAAAATGTTCTTGAAAGGGGTTTTGCATAAGAGACTCCATGAAAACCAGTGGCTCCTCCTCAAGATCTTAATTTTGTGTTAGAAAAGCTAACACTTTCTCCATTTGAACCAGCTCATCAGAATGACTTGAGATTCATAACATGAGAAACTATTTTACTGATTGCTCTGACCTCTGCAAGAAGACTATCTGAGTTGCACTTTCTTATGGTGAGTCATCCCTGTCACATTTTCCACAGGGACAGGGTTCCCTTGAAAACTAATTTCATGCCTAAAGTGATATCAGAGTTTACTTTAAGCCAAACTATCCATCTCCCTGTGTTCTTCCACGAACCCCAAAATGAAGAAGAAAGGATACTTCATACCTTGGAGGTCTAGAGAACTCCAGTACTATTTTGACAGGAAAAAAAAATCTTTCAGAACTTATGATCAGCTGTTCATTTCTTGTGAGGGTAAGAAGAATGAACAACCTGTGTCCCAATGGACTGTTTCCAAATGGTTGTCTCAGCCTATTACCTTTTGTTATTCTAACTGCAACAAAACTATTCCAGGCAGGGTCACGATTCACTCTACCAGGGCATTGGCTTCATCTGCAGCTTTTTTTGAAAGGGTTGGATTCTGGAAGTATTCTAGAAGCAGCAACTTGGTCCTCTAAACATACTTTCACAAAGCACTACAAGCTTGATTCCTTCTCTAGGTCTAGATCACATTTTACTAAGACCATGCTCTAGGGGCTCCTGGACCCCTTCTAAATGTTGTAAACTAGGGTAATCTAGCTAAGGCTAGTACAGCAGTAATCAATATAATGAATGTAGTATGTCATGTAAGTAAACTTAGAACAGTAGATGTTCAAGTGATCACTGCTGCAGTAGCTGCTGCTTCCCGCATTTTTTGATTATGCCACGCTGTGAATGTATGTATGTATGTATATATTTTTACTCCTAGCTATGTTCTCTCAGGGCTCCACTTTCGTCTATCTGCTGACATGAAGACTCTGAAGGACTTGGTTTTCAAACCTGTGTTTTTAGGCAGCTGAAGCTGCCTAACAGGTTAAGTGCGTAGAAGGTGCCCTGAAGCTTTGGAAGCTGTCTGTCTATTATATCCTAGGCAGGATATATAACCCATATAGCTAAGGCTACTGCAGCAGTATTATTCGAGCACCTACTGTTATGGTAAATTTATACAAACAGGTGTAGTTTGCTTCCTGTGCCTCTCCATCAGCCTAGGTATTGAAAAGAGAGACTTTGGAAGAAGATGTAGTCTCGGCTATTGGCCCTTGTGTCTTAAAGATGGTTGCTTATGTGAAGCTGAAACCCTAAACCAAGATTAGAGTTTTCATATTGCAGATAATTTCCTCATCCAGATGTCAGATCCCAGTGGTCCCCAGTGGGAATTTACTTGCACTGTGTTTCTGCAGTGGGCTTCTTGTAGAACTTTAGAATGAAAGGGCCTTACACTACCCCCAAGGGTCACCCAGCTGTTTTTAGATCTGTCCAGAAGACATCCACTGTGGCTGTATATAACATTCATTTTATGAATCCCCTGTAACAGTGATCCTTCTGTTTGAAGATCTTTGATAATGTTAGTATCTTCGCAAGGCTGTATTTTTTTAATACAGCAAGGGTATTTTTCTATTGTATTACAGATGCATTATTCATGTCATTTTAAACAAAGATATATTTTCTGCATATTTTGTAAATATAATATTTTAAATTACTTTGATATAGTCACCTGCTTTTCCCAGAAATACTGTGCTCTTTGTTCAAGTATAGTCCTGTTCATTGTGCTGAATGATTCTTGTTTTCTTAGGCTTTAAATGTGGAAGAGGAGCGTCTGAAGCAGGTTGAGAAAATGATGCAGTTGGATGAGCGGAAAAGGCCTTACAACAGCATGTATGATTCTCGAGAACCTACTGAAGAAGAAATAGAAGCATACCAGATGAAACGTCAGAGGGCAGATGACCCCATGGCTTCATTTCTGGGCCTTTAAGCCATGTTGCCTAAAATTCTTTCATGACAGCTGATTGTGTCCAGCGAAAAGACTATACCACATGCAAGAAATATTTTCATTCCTATTATTTCCCAGAAGAACATTAGCAGGATGCAGTTATGTGGGAAGATATGTCCAAACTGATGAGTATCAAAGGTCACTTAAGTGTAGGAAATGCAGATGAATATAAAAACATTGTTTGTGAGACTGGAAATAACATCTTAGAACAAGCACATGCTGCAGCTGCATTTGCATTTCATTAAAGTGCATTTCTCTTTTAAAGCATTATGCTTTAAAAGATTTTCATTTCCATGAACCATATTTTAAATGTCTATCTTTTTAATTTATTTTGTGCACTGTATTGATGAGCTTAATGTCATTGGTAGTTCAACTGTTAATTTACCAAATCTTTCAAAATGAATTTACACTGCCACCTTTTTACTCTTCAGCAGGTTGTTTGCTGTTTACCAGTAATTAAAAAAAGTAAATAGACTGTTTCCTGCAAATTCTTTTGCTATGTTTAAGATTTGATATCCATTTTTTAGTTTTGTTAACTAAGGAAACCCACTAAGTGTTTGTGCCTTTTTCAGGCATGTCCTTGAAACACTGTCTTGTCATTGACTTACTCAGTCTAACCCTTTGCAAGTCAAGACTGACAGAAGTGAAACCCAGGACTACAGGATGAAGTGCATTAAAGCCTTAACCCTTTGAGATAAACTGGAAGGCTATCATGAAAAATTAGCTTTTGAAGAGTTACAAAAATGTATTCAGTAATAAATACCTGGAACAATTTAAAAAAGGCCCTTACTGAATAAAGGTCATTATTTTCCAGATGTTTAAATTAAGGAACTTGCTTTTAACTTGACCTTTGATTTCAGAATCCTACTATAGTGCATAATGGTAGACATTCCCTCTGTTGCTAGCCCCATTTTGATTTTTTTTTCATTCCTGTGCTCAGGTAGGAAGTCACTTTTCTGTTTGTGCAAACAGTGGCATCACACATTGGACTAGGATACTTTCCCAACCCCTTTGTCTCCCAGTTATGTTTTGCTACTTACACAAAAACTTAGGTGTACATGTAGCAATTAGTTCACTAGTTTGGACCTGACTCAGCCACTAATTTTATTATGTTTTGCAGAGAGCATGACATCAGCCAACCTTTCAGTCTGGCCACACTTAGAGAAAGGAATGATGTTTGAGGCTTCCTTGAATCATCTGTAGATTGCAGCATTTGAAGGTATGCAGTACATGGACCAGCAGTAGGATCCTTCACATGTTTTGTAGCTGATGTCAGAGCAGAATTTTGTAGTGAGAAAATCTAAATCTAGGTGTGATGTCCCCAATCTGGGCCAGTAATCAAGCAGCCTGATTCCTCACCACTGACACTGGAGAGAGACATTCACTTGAAATACAAATGGATACACTCAGTATTTCCAGATGCAGACTTCTCTGCATCAATGCATCAAGCACAATTTCCTTTAAGAGCACACAGGGAACACACTCAGCCTGGGGTCTGGGTTTCTCTCTTTGTTTCTTCCCAGGTCCCCAGTAAGGCTCCCCTCTGGCATAGCTGCAGAGTTAGGTACTCAGTCAATTGTCCAAGCCAAGTCCTCCACCACTCTCTCTGTGAAACCAGTGCTTTGTGTCCCTGCTCCAAGTAACTGACACACACATACTCTTTGAGATTTAATTTTCACACACACACACACACACACACACACACACACACACACCTGGGAAAGGCTGGCACAGATTACCCACTCTACCAGCTTTGCCCAGACTATAATGTAGATTCAATGCCACCAGTTAGTTACTATAAGGCTCTTAAAAGGGTATCCAGTTATACTGAGTGAATTTATTAATACCAATGGTAAAATTGACCAAGCAGTGAGACTTTCAGGAGTGGCCACAGTGTCACCAATACATATAAGTACTCTCAAAGGTTAAAATTGTCTCTAAAAGGACCAGCCACAATGAATGGTTTAAATATATTTAATAACAAATAGGAAACAAACACGAAAATATGAAATATCTGTTTACAGTAAACACCAGAGTTTCAGTTACAGGAAATATTAAAAATAACACAGCTGGAAAGATTCATAAAGTTACAGAAAAACAATACTTTTTTTTCAGTAAACATCTTCATTAAATTATCACGTATGACATAGGCAATCTTACATTTATGTAAATGAAAATCAAACAACATTGACACCACTTTAGTTGCAAACATTATACATCACAGACACCATTGAAACAACTGTAGTTGCAAACATTATACATCACTTATAATATATCCAGTCATTGTCAGTTAAGCACTATATGGCTCATTCAAATCCTGCCTCTTAAACCTTGTTCCTTCTTTGCATATATTGTTCCCACAATTCCCAATTTTTTCTATTTAGTTTGCTCCATCTCTTTTCTGAAGATCCCAAATTCCAGTTGTTTTATCTCTGTTACTGTATTCACTACTTCTAGTAAAGTTGGTCTAGACTTTGATTTCCATTTTCTAGTAAATGCTTTTTTGGTAGCCACCATAATTAGATTCAGCAAGGCTTTACTATGTCTAGGCATTTCCAATTCTGTATCATAGTTCAAAAAAATCATCTCCCCAGTCAGTCCATTCTGCTCACCCAGCATCTCTGACAGAGCAGTTCGCAGAGAATCCCTAAAGTCTGCCAGCTTATTACATTCCTAAACAATATGTTCCCAGCCACCTCTTTCTTGATTGTCACACCTCCAACATTTAATATCCACCGGAGGAAAAATTCTTTATTGTCTACTCTGGGTATAAAAATACATATATAAACACGTCCAAGCAAAGATCCTAAATCTTCTAGATTTTGTTGCATATTTTTGAGATATACATATAGCCCCCATTGTCTCTGTGAATTGCTTACCCAATCTCTCTTTCCAATCCTTTCTAAGCTCCTCTGATAGATTTCTGTGTATTCCTTTTTTTAATGGCAGCTTCTGTTCTAGATTCTGTTAAAAACTCTACCAGTCCTGGTCTTTCATTTAGGACACCCCCTATTTCTTTCTGTTTGCCTATACTCTGATATCAATCCTTGATAGGGAAGGCAATCTCTAACCTGCAGTCCAAATAAATTCTTGGCCTCTTTCCATTCTGTTATCTTTCCCTTTCTAGTTATTTGCTTCCAATACCTTGGTTCCTTTGCCAGTTTTCTCCAATAAATTCTAGCCCCCTCTTGCCTATTATCTATATCCCTAACCACACTCTTCCCTATTGGCAAAATCTTTTTTCTCCATCCTCATGCTGGTTTAGTTCTTAGAATACTCCCTGGTGTGTTATGAATGTAATACTCTGTATGATTTTTGTTGTTCTCCTTAAGTGTCTGCATCCACAATCCCAATCTCTCCTTATTACTTGCGCTTTTCCCTGTATCATCATTATTCTCTTCCACTTTGAGTTATAGTTTTCTGCTTGTGCTGTGTATAAGAGCCTCAACTGTGTTGCTCTAAAATACCCCCCCAAATTAGGTAATCCTAGTCTGCCTTGTTCTATTGGACGAATCAGCTTATCCCACTTGACCCTTGCTGTCTCTTTTTTAATTTGTATACACAGCTTCTGCTCTGGTTGATAAAAATATGCCTGACCTGTGTATAAGACTAATGGGACTAAAATCATTTTAAGTGCTTGTATCTTGGTATCCATATAACAAAGCTTCCAGTTTCTCAGTTTTTGTATTATCTTTTGTTTAGTCTCTTCCCACATGTCCTTAGCTGCCACAACAGAGTCATTGCATATCCTTACTCCTAAATACTTCATTTTATCATGTCCCCATAAATTTGGATATTGTTGTACCAATTTGTGTGTGGGTACATAATTTACCTCTATTGGCTTTGTTTTAATTTCATTAATTTTGTATCCGGAGAAGATTTGAAGCCATCTTAAAATGTTCCACAATACTGTAATTTCCCTTTCTGGCTTTGTATAAAATAATGTCATCTGTAACGAGAGCTAGCTTTTCCTGACTGCCATACCAATTATATATTTGAATTTCAGAGTCCCTTATTTTCTTTGTCAGTAGTTCTAAAATAATGCAGACAGCAAAGGGGAAAGCAGACAGTCCTACCTGGTTCCTCTACTCAAGCAGAAGTTATCAGGGAGGACCCCACCCACTTTCATTTTTGCCTCCGTTCCTTCATATATACTCCTAATCAACCTTATATTTGTATCAGGGAAAGCAAATGCTTCCATTGCTGTGCTCATGAATTCCCAGTCTACTCTGTCAAATGCTTTCTCTGCATCAAGACCCACCAATAACAGTGCTATTTTCATACATTCTGCTTCCCTCTGGAACATCAGTGTTCTTTTAATATTGTCAAATGTTTGCCTCACCTTCAGAAAATCACACTGCTTATCTATCAATTTTGGTATCACTTTTGCCATTCTTTTAGCTATTATAGACAACACTTTATAATCATAGTTTAGTACTGAAATGGGCCTATGAAGCTGGATCCAATGGATGTTTACCCTCTTTAGGTATTACCATAACCACCACCTTCTTCCAAGATGCTTGTACTTTCCCTCCTTTAAAAATGCTGTTAAACAAAGCTTTCCAGATCTTTATCATTTTCCCTCCTATCTTCCAAACTTCCACAGAATACCATCTATTCATGGAGACTTTCTTATAGATTGGTTGTGCATAGTCATTTTTATCTCATCTCTTCCTGTATGAACTGTTAGTAATTGAGTCTCATCTACCTCTAACCTTGGCATATTTAATTCTTCCATAAACATTTCCATTTGTACCTTTTCTTGATTTCCGTATTTCTCTGCTTTATACAAACATTCATAAAATTTTCAAAATATTTGTAATACTTCTGCAGGATTTGTTGTTATCTTCCTTGTTGTAGGCTCCCTAAGCTTGGTGACATCACTTTCCACTTTCTGTTGCCTGAGTCATTGTGCTGACAGTTTTTGTGCTGTTGTATTATTATCAAAAAACAGTTGCTTAACAGCAGTCTTTCTAAACTCATGCATATTATTGAGGTAATCCCTTATTTTCTGTTTAGCATTCTGCAGTTGCTCCTTTTCTTGTTCTGAGTGATTCCCATTATTTTGCAATGTTTTTAACATTTGTCAGTCCCTTTAAATAAGTATTGTTGCTTCTTAGCCATATATTCCTTTCCTTTAGTTCCACCCTAGTTTTAACTTCAATTTTATCGCACTCCCTAGCTATACTTTCAGAAGAATTTTCTATTTTCTCTAGTAGCTCCTGAATTAATTCCAAAACCCATTCCTTAAGTTCCTGTATTTTCAGCCGATAGGCGGGAAGGCGCCAGTGTCTCATATTTATTTATTTACCTTGCATTTTTATTTTAGTTATTATTGGCACATGATCTGAAATAATTATTGGGTGCATTTCAAGACCTTCAATTAAATGCACATGTTCCTGTGAGATATAAATTCTATCTAGCCTAGCCCAGTTTTTTTGTGTCTTGGTGAAAAATATGTAAATTCACTTTGAACTCCTAGTACTAAATTTGCATCTTCCTTGCCAAACATTTTCATAAAATTCTTCAAAAATCTACCCTCCTTTGTTATATTGTCCGTGCTATGCCCCCCATACACATCTTTACTGTTGCAAACCAAATTCCCATTCTCCACCCGTACGTAATATTCCTTGTTGAAAGTTGATTATTTCTTCCAGAATTTTCTTAAGCTCTAATGTGAGAGTGTTCAGTCTCGCCTTTGTTCTTACACATGGGTTCGGAGCCGATCCTCGGCTCCGTGCCGGCCGACTGCAAGCTCTGCATCGAGAAGAAGCTCGAGGACATCTAATACCCACAATCCCCCTCTGCCTTTACCTCAGATCTAGTTTGCCGCTGCTGCATTCGCATCGCTGGAGGCTAGCTCGAGGGTTTTCAGATCAGATTTAACTTTCTTTTTGTTAAATTTTCAGGAGATCTTGTTTAAAATCACTAGTTACTGTATTTAGTGTATGGTGTGTGTGTAGAGAGAGAAATTCTCGGTACCGTTAACTTAGTTTAACTTCTTTTAACTGGTATAGAGTTTTTCGGGGCCTACCACCCCTACTTGGATTGACAAACGGACTGACATATTTACCGGATTTGACCCTTTTTTTCTCTGCATTGACTGTTACTGGACTTGACTTTTTTCTCTTACTACAAAATGTCTGAGAAAATGAAATCTGGATTTAAACGTTGCCAGTGTGGCCAAAAGATGTCGGTCACGGACAACCACAGTTCCTGTGTCTACTGCCTTGGCCCTCTCCACTTACAAGAGGACTGTTCTATTTGTGACTCTTTTAGTGGGAGGGTCATGACAGATAGGCGCAGGAAACTGATGGACAGAGGTTTATTGAAACCCTCTTTCCAGGAGGCTCTGGATGCTTCAGACCAGGCATCCAAATCCTCGAAGGAATCGAAGACGTCGGAGCCCAAGTCATCGGCTCCGAGCTCTTCGGTAAAGTTAGATCACCGGTTCCACAGACTTGGGCCGAGTGTTCAACTGTTGGCAGTTTCGAGCCTCGAGTCTTGGAACCGGTGACGGAGCTCCTCCACCGACTCTGTTGAGGTCGGCTCCGCCTTCGATCCCTTCGACTCGCTCTTCCAGGCCCTCTCCGACACCGATGTGGACCGTGTGGTGCAGAAATTGATGGAGCATACGGCCTTATCCAAGCTTATCTCGGTCTCCTCTCAGTTGATGTCGAGACTTGAAGGCCTGCCACTATCTCCATCTGTTCCTCCTCCGAGACCTGTCCAGTCTTCGGAGCCGGAAGAAGCTGAACTGATGATTGTGGAGCCCTCTGTGCCAGAACCGTCTTTTTCTCAGTCGGCACCGTTCACCTCGACTCCATCCGATCCGGTACTGGAGTCTCGGGCAAGATCCATCCTTGGTTCCGGGACCGAGAGTCGGACCGATGTTTCGTTCCGACACTCCTCGGAGCCTCGGCGGATCGACTCGGTTCCGTCCTCGGGTCGGTGCCTTCGGTTCCTGTTTCGGGATTCTTCCCATTTCTTCGAACCGGGAGATACCTCGACTCGGGACCCGGGGCCTTCGACCTCATGAGGAAGGTGTTGTCTACCCAGACAACCACATCAGCAGGAACAGCTTCTCCTCCCCACAAAGGACCGTTATCCTCCTCTGCACCCACGGCTACATCCAAGCGCCGAGCACCGGTGTCTCAGCCACCCCTAGAGGGTGCCCCTCTTCCTCGGAGGCTTCTTCGGATGTTCCCACGAAGAAGTCCCTAGGAAACGATTGTGTAAGAGGAGACACTTGGATTCTCCACAAGAATCTTTGACATCCGATACTGACTTGGATGAGTCAGAAGGGTCCCCTAAGTCACCTTCAGAAGATGTCTCCTTTTCTGACATCTTGGAGATCCTAAAACAGAGAGGTGACTGGCAATCCCTCCCCCCTTCTGAGGATGAGTCAGTTTTGCTGAAGGCATTTGGTGCTCGCCCTTCCTCCTCCTGGGTCACTCCGCCCTTCGATGAGTTAATGGAGTTGATTGCTCGAAGGGCATGGGAGACACCTGACACGGTGTAACCAGTCCCTAGGAAGCCAAATAAGTACATTACGGCACCACAGGACAAGGCTTACCTCACCAAAGGAGTTCCAGTAGACGCCATGGTGGTGGCAGCGGCCACGAAAAAGGAGATGTCGGAGTCTTCCTCATCTGTCCATCCGCCTAACAAAGATTCTAGGACCATGGACAGATACGGGAAGCGCATTTTCAGTTCAGCGGCTTTCTATGCTCCCTGAACTATTTGACTCATTTTACACGCTTACAGAGGGATCTAGTCAAAGAGTTGGGAGATACCCTCCAGGGTACTACAGATGCTGCTGTTTCAGAGAAAGTTACAGCACATCTCAACACCCTTACATCCATTGTAAACTCGTCCATGAGGCTGATATCATACGCAGCCGAGGGATCGAGTAGGGCAGGCTTCAGCGATTGCTCTTAGTAGGCAATCCTGGATGCGCTTATGTTCGCTTATGGAAGCCTTCAAGTCTTCCTTTACTAACGCCCCATTTGATGGAGCCACACTTTTGGCCCTAAAGTAAAGGAGACCCTTACCGGTGTGAACAGGAGGGAAAGACTCTGTCTGCTGTCGGAGTCCGTTTTCCACCCTTCCAGACCGTGCCCCAAAGGGCAACGTGGTGGGAAAATGTGGTTTCGAAAACCCCAAGGATCTTTCCCAAACACACAGGGTGATGCCCCCTCTAGAGGCAGAGGGGGGGGCAGAGGTGGAAGACGCCGCCCTGGCGGCAGAGGGGGTCCGCAAAACAAAGGTGACAGGGATAACCTCCCTGGCAAACCTTTTCAGCACTCCTGAGAGGAGGCCCGACTGTCCTGCTCTGGAGGCAGTCGGGGGTCGCTTACCTTTATACCCTCAGGCCTGGCAAAACCTTTCTTCAGACAATTGGGTAAAAAGCGTTGTTACCAGAGGTTACAAAATCCCATTTCTATCCACACCCATTCCAAAGAGAAAACTCCCAGATGTACCACCCCATCTGCAGACCCAGCAGCTACAGAAATTTCAAAGCTGCTAGAAAAAGAGTCATCCAACCAGTCCCAGCGGACCAAATAGGATTCGAACTTACTCAAGGTTCTTTTTAGTTCCAAAGAAAACAGGGACTGGAGGCCGATTCTGGACCTAAGCCATCTCAACACCTTTGTCAAGAAGGAAAAGTTCAATGGTCACGCTTCAATCGATCCTTCCATTCTTACAGAAGGGCGACTGGATGTGCTCGATAGATCTGAAGGACGATACTACCACATCAAAATGGCCAGGGCGTCCAGGGATCATTTGCGCTTCCGGCTGGGAGCCAGTCACTATCAGTTTCGAGCCCTGCCCTTTGGTCTGACTACAGCCCCAGGGTCTTCACCAAATGCATGGCAGTGGTAGCGTCTCATCTGAGGCCTAGGATTCCAGGTGTTTCCGTATCTGGACGACTGGCTCCTGTCTGCCACCACCAGGCGTCAACTGATACAAGCCAGGGATTACACCCTACAACTTTGTACACACCTTGGAATTTCAGTAAATTTCAAAAATCTTTACTACAGCCATCACAGCATATCTTATTCATAGGAGCGAATTAGATACGCACCATTTAGTTCTAAAACTTCCTACAGAAAGAATAGTAGCACTTCAAATCAACATTTCTCTTCTGCTGTCGTCCAGAAAGTCCCCGGCGAAAATTGTTCTGAAAGTCTTGGGTCTCATGGCAGCTTCTCTCATTGCGATACCATTGGGAAGACTGCACATGAGAGTGCTACAATGGCTTCTGTTTGCACAATGGTCATTCCAACAACTTCCACTGACTCACGAAATATTGATAACGAAAACATGCAAATCACACCTAATGTGGTGGTTACAGACTTGCAACCTATCCAGCGGAAGACCATTTGTGCTACCCGCACCGTCAGCGACGATAACCACGGACGCTTCCCTGATAGGGTGGGGGGGCATCTTTCAGGGACAGACAGTCCAAGGCGAATGGACCAATCTGGAGTACAATCTGCACATCAATGTTCTGGAGTTGAGGGCAGTGTTTTTGGCGTTGCAACACTTTGCTCCCCTTCTTCCTCCAGGGACCATTGCAGTTCAGACAGACAACATGTCCGTAGTCTGGTACATAAACAAGCAAGGGGAACCAGGTCTTACCAACTATGCAGAGAGGCCATGAGAATTTGGCAATGGGCAGAGTCCACGGTCGCTTTCTGATCGCAACGCACATCCCGGGTCATCCAACGCCATAGCCGACAGGCTGAGCAGGGCAATACTATTGCCTCACGAGTGGTCCTCAAACAGTCAGTTGCGAGAAGGATTTTTCGCAAATGGGGCCAGCCTACCTGCGATCTGTTTGCCTCCAATGAACACCAAATGCAGGAGCTACTTTGCCCTATTACCCTCCAGGGAAGTCCCCAGGGACGCCATTGGTGCACGATTGGCCCCGGATCTCCTATATGCTTTTCCTCCATTTCCTGATTGCAAAGTTTCTACAGAAAGCCAACAACCTTCAGAGGACTATTATTCTCATTGCTCCGCTCTGGCCTCGTCAAATTTGGTTCCCCTTTCTATTGCATCACCGCATTCGGGACCTTGGATGCTGGACCCAGAGCCAGATCTACTGACTCACTCGTCAGGAGTTCCTCACCCATCTCTAGAATCTCTCCATCTAGCAGCTTGGCTGCTCCGCTCCTTTCTAGCCAGGTTGGTTCCCCTTACATCGGTTCAAGATATTTTAGTAGCTTCTCATAAAGTTTCCACTACAAAGACTTACACCAGTAAGTGGAAACGTTTTGTCTTTTTGGTGAGTCACATCATTTGGACCCTGTTATAGCTCCTAAACAAGATTTTAGAGTTCTTGACCGAACTATTTCATGAAGGAGCTTCCCCGGCTACTTTAAGAGTACAGTTAGCTGCCATTTCTAACTATCATGTACAGGAATGTGGTGACCCTAGTATGGCTCACAGACTTTGAAAGGCCTTTTAAAAGGGTTCTTTTCATATCAGCCCACCAGTCAGAAGTCCGACATCACCGTGGAATTTGAACCTGTTGCTCTCTAAATTGATGTTGCCACCCTTTGAACCAGCCTCAAGTTGCACATTGAAATTTTTGTCATGGAAAACTTTATTTCTAGTGGCCATTACATCTGCTAGATGAGTGTCTGAGCTTCAGGCCCTTTCTGTCAAACATCCTTATTTAATATTTCATTCTGACAGAGTATCCCTACGCACTAATCCATCCTTTCTCCCAAAGTTTGCTCTTCTAGTAATATTAATCAGTCCATTGAATTACCCACCTTCTTTAAGAACCACTCTAATAAATTGGAGTATATGTTGCACAAACTGGATGTCCATAGACAACTCAGATTTTATTTGGATAGAACAAAAGATCACAGGAAATCTGATCAACTATTTGTAGCTTTTGCTGACAGCAGAAAGGGTCTTGCAGTTACAAAACGAACTCTTTCTAAATGGCTAACTGACTGTATCACATATGTTTATGAGGCCTCTGATCAAACATTATCAGTAAAACCCAAAGGACATTCCACCAGATCAGTTTCTACATCTTTGGCTCACGCAGCTCGCCACCACTAGACACTATTTGTGCGGCTGCTACTTGGGCTAAACCACATACATTTATCTCTCATTACAAAGTGGACAGGGTTTCTAGGGATAGGGCAACCTTTGGTTCCACTGTGCTCAAGAACGTTCTCCCTTGAGTTCCTCAGGATCATGGAGCTAGGGACGCTACCCATGTGTAAGAACAAAGGTAGATTGAACACTCTCACATAAAGAAGTTATGTCCTTACCATAACGCTCCATGTGGAGTGTTCATCTCGCCTTGGTTATTACACTCCCACCCTCCCACCCTTAGGAAGAACGCTCGATTTGGTGCCTGGTCTGGAGTATTCTCCTTCTGCTGTTGCATTATTAGTGTTACTATCATACCCTTGGTATGTTTGTATATATGTACTTCTATGTATATAGTTTGGCATGTGTGCGTGCTTTATGTCTGGTTTGCTTGCAAACTAGATCTGAGGTAAAGGCAGAGGGGGATTGTGGGTATTAGATGTCCTCGAGCTTCTTCTCAATGCAGAGCTTGCAGTCGGCCGGCACGGAGCCGAGGATCGGCTCCGAACCCATGTGTAATAACCAAGGCGAGATGAACACTCCACATGGAACGTTATGGTAAGGACATAACTTCTTTTTATAGCAGTTTTAGGTGGAATGTAATTGTATGCCAGTGTAATCCTCCTCCCTTGCCAGTAGCCCCTCAGTACTATGTATCTTCCATTATTATTTTTTTCCCTCTTCTGTCACTATTGGAGCTCCTCTTGCAATTAATGTAAATACTCCTCTTTTCCTTTGCCACAGATATTCTGATGAATAACCATCCTGAAAACTTGCCTTTATCAAATTCACATATTCAGTTATTTTCAGGCGTGTCTCCTGTAGCATAACTGTTTGCACTCTACTTTTTTAATATAGTTCACTACTCTTTTTTTATATTTATTTGTAAGACCATTCAGATTGAAAGACTTTACAGAAAGCATCATTTTCTTATATAGTTATTATTACCACCTTTTATGTGTAACTGCTTTTTTTGTTAACTGTCTAGTTCCAACTTTTATGTTACTTACGTATACTGCTCGTCAGGTTGATCCTTAATACAGCTGATCTGAAGTAGGAGATTCATTTGTCTGCAACCTGTGGGTTATGGATCCGATATCGGATCCGAACCGGCATGGTTTACCAGCTATGGATCCAAGCTCTCAGCTCCTCCCCTCACCCATAATGCCCTGCTCTACCCTCATGACCTCAGATCTCGTTTGCCGCGCATGGTGACCGGATTGTTTCTCAAGCTCTCCAGCTAAGTGCTAGTTTTCAGTATCTAAATTGTAAAATTTAAGATTTTTTTTTGGTTATTTGTGTGAAAGTGTAGGTTTCCCCTTTGGTATATTTCCTTTTTAGTGTTTAATCTAAAAGTTTTATCCCTCCCCTCGCTGTTAGCGTAGTGTGTGTGTGTGTGTTAGGCCTGTGAGTGATTTTGTGTTTATTTAGTTACTTTTTAGTTATAGTAACTACTGTTATAGATTGGGATGTCTGAGCAACCCAAGTCTATTTTTTTCTAAATGCTCCGAGTGTGGCCATAAGCTTTCCCCAGCTGATGGCCACACTCGGTGTGTTAGATGCCTGGGGGTTGAACACCTCACATCTGGATGTTCCATTTGTGCAGGGTTCAACCCCAGGGCATTGAAGGAGCGGAGGTCCAAGCTTGTTTTGGCGGGCCTTTTACCGCTGGACTCGGCTCCGACCTCCGCTCCTTCGGGAGTAACTGCATCACGGTTATTCCTTCTGTGGCTCCCTCCTCCTCCTGGGACTCAACCTCCCGTTTCTGGTTCGGAGGAGAGGGATGCTAAGAAAAGGGACCGGAGGGAGAAGCACCATAAGCAGCGGGCCGAGACCTCTGTTTCGGCCCCGCCAGCCAAGCGGGCTTCTCCCCCGGCTCCATTGTCGGCTCCATTGTCGGCTCGGTCTCCTCCTCCTTGGCTCCGGTCTCCAGTGTGTTTTTCACCGGGACCTGAGGAGGAGGAGACCCGATCTCCGTCGAGGCTATCGAGGAGGCACTCCAGGCCTACCTCGGTAGCCTCGAGATCTACGATAGCCTTTCGATGCTGATCTGGACCGGATGATGAGAAGGTTCATTGAGGGTCAGATGGAGATGGGAGTGTCTTGCCTCCCCTCTGGGGAGCTCAACACCCTTTTCAAACCGATTGCTCCTTCTCCGACCCGCCACCGGGTTCGGGCAGTTGGAGCCGGGTGGGTCGGCGCCGATAGTACTTTGTACCGGATCCGACCCTGCCCTCGAGTGCATCAGATCCGACCTCTCGGAGCCTGGATCCGAGCCTTGATCCGGGGATCAGTGCTCCTTCGGCGCCGCCTGTGTCGGAGCGCACTGTCCTTCGGATCCGGAAGCGCCGCGCCGCTCCGATCCACTCTTCGGATCCGAGGGGAGCCATTGTCGGATCCTTTGGTCGAGGTCGGCTCCTTCGGCGCTTGATGTAGTGGAGAGGGCCCTGTTGAGGGTCTCCGGACCCCGGCACTTGTTTCTGCCCGTCCCGCCTCCCTCTGCACTGGGTCAGGCTTCCACCATCCGCCCTTGGGACAGCCCGCTTCTGTGCCCCAAGCTGCTCCTGGAACAGGTTGCTGCTTGCGAGGAGTCCTCTGACAGCCCCCAGAGGATGTTCCTCGCAAGCATACGTGCAAAAGGAGGCACATTGACTCCCGAGTCTCTCACGGAAGACACGGACTTGGAGGAAGGGAAGGCTCCCCACGGTCACCCCAGAGGATGTCTCATTTGGAGACATCATGGAAATGCTCCGTATAAGGGGTGGTCTGCCCCCAAGTCTTCCTCAGACGAGTCCGTGTTCTTGGAGGCATTTGAAGCGGGCCCGTCTACCTCTTGGGTGTCCCCTCCTGCCGACCTCCTGGTGGACCTCATTACCACCAGGGCGTGGAAGGAACCGGACACCGTGGAGCCAATCCCTAAGAGGCCCGATAGGATCCTCAGCCCACCGTCCGACCGTGCCCATTGGAGTAAGGGGCCTCCGGTAGATGCCATGTTGACGGCGGCCACCAAGAGGGAACTTGCTCAGGAGAGTCCCTCAGTCCATCCCCCGAGCAAGGAGTCTCGTATGATGGACCGCTTGGGGAAGTGGATGTTTAGTTCAGCGACCTTCTCGGTAAGGGCGCTGAACTACCTGGCACACGTCATTAGGATGCAGCAAGATCTCATTAAAGAATACGCTGCATCTCCCCCAGAGTCCATGTCGGAGGAGGACAAAATGCTGCACTCCACCCGCATGGCCACTCTTAGATCAGTTACTAATACCTCTATGCGGCTACTCTCCCATGCTACGGAAGGCGCCGCTAGAGCCGCAGGGGCAGGCCTAGTCACTAGACGTCAGGCCTGGCTCCACTGCGATTTTTCTGAGCCCTTCAAAGCGCCATTTGCGACGCCCTTTGATGGTTCTGCCCTTTTGGCAAAACCGTTCACGACACTTTGACCCAGAGCGAGAAGGACGGAAGACGCTGTCTGCCGTCGGAATCCGCTTCTCTGCACCCCAGAGGCCCTACTCTAGGAACCAAAAGGGTCAGAAGAAGATGTGGTTCCGGAAGTCGCAGCAATCCCAGCCTGCTCCGGACAACCAGTCCTTCCGTGGCAGAGGAGGACAGGGAGGACGCCGCCCTAGAGGCAGAGGGGCTCCTAGGAACTTCGGGTCCAGAGAACCTTTCTCTGAACGGCCCACGCAGCAACCCTGAGGGGTTGCCCGGCTGCTCCACTCTGGAGGCAGTCGGGGGACGTTTTTCGGGGCACCTAGCGGCATGGGAGTCCATAACATCAGACCGCTGGGTTCTGCAAATCATATCCAGAGGATACCGCATCCCTTTTCGTCACTTACCAAAGTTGAAGTCCCTCCCAGACGTTCCACCCGGTCAACGGGAGGCCGCTTTGGCAGAAATTGGCCATCTGCTAAAGAAAAGAGCCATCCAGCCCGTCCCCCCAGACCAGATCGGATCAGGGTTCTACTCCAGGTTCTTTTTAGTGCCAAAAAAGACGGGGGAACTACGACCAATTCTAGACCTTTCTCTCTTGAACCTGGCAGTCCCCAAGGAAAAATTCCGAATGGTCACTCTGCAATCTATTCTCCCCCTTCTGGGAGAAAACCACTGGATGTGTTCTATAGACCTCAAGGATGCGTACTACCACATCCTGATGGACAGGCGCTCCAGGAGGTTCCTCCGCTTCCGGCTGGGAGCCAGTCACTACCAGTTCGGGTCCTTCCCTTTGGTCTCACCACAGCCCCAGGGTGTTCACCAAAGTATTAGCAGTGGTAGCGGCCCACCTGAGGCTTCAGGGGTGCAGGTCTTCCCTACCTGGACGACTGGCTTCTACCGCCCCAACAAGGCATCTACTACTATTGGCGAGACTCCTTTCTCCATCTTGCTCCCTTTCTGGGCATTACAATAAATACAAAGAAATCCAACCTGGCCCACACAGCTCTTAGATTTTATAGGGGCCAGGTTAGGCACAAGGAGTTTAAGAGCCTTCCTCACTGCGGACAGAGTTCAAAATCTACAGCTCCAGGTGCGGGCCATTCTCCACTCAAGTTCTGTTCAGCGGAGTTGGTCCTGAGGGCTCTAGGGTCCATGGCGCCTGCTATAGCACTTCTTCCTCTTGCCAGGCTCAATATGCATCCTCCAGTGGACTCTCTTAGTACAATGGTCATACCTTGCTCTCCCTATGCATCATCCCATTGCAATCAGCAAGGCTTGCAAGCGGTCCCTCCTGTGGTGGATTCACTCCCAGATCTCCACGGAGGCCGCCCATTTTGTGCTTCTCCCCTCTCGCCACGGTGACCACGGACGCCTCCGCCTCGGGTGGGGCATTTTGGCCGGACCGTCCAAGGCACGTGGAACGATTCAGAGACCTTACTGCATATCAACGTTCTAGAGATGAGAGCAGTGCTCTTAGCGTTGCTAGCACTTCAGGACTTTCTTCCCTTGGGAACAATTGCGATTCAATCGGACAACATGTCTGTTGTCTGGTACATCAACAAGCAAGGGGGAACAAGGTCTTACCCCCTTTGTTGAGAAGCCATGAGAGTTTGGGAATGGGCAATCTCCACCAACCGCTTTCTAATAGCAACGCACATTCCGGGTCGGTCCAACATCCTGGCGGACAAGCTCAGTCGCACCATTCTGACCCCTTATGAGTGGTCTCTCAACTTTCAAGTAGCGGAACGCATATTCGCACGGTGGGGAACTCCTTCATGCGATCTTTTTGCCTCTCCCTCAAACACCAAGTGCGACAGTTTTTTCGCTCTGATACCCTCCAGGAGGTTCTCCAAGAGACGCTCTGGTGCATGCTTGGCCACCCGGTCTTCTGTACGCTTATCCACCCTTGCCTCTGATGCTCCAAGTTCTTCAGAAAGCCTCTCGGGTGGGTTGCAGAATGATTCTCATTGCTCCGTTTTGGCCTCGACAGATCTGGTTCCCCTTTCTAAGGTCTCACTCGGTGAATCCTCCTTGGATTCTAGATCCCATTCCGGATCTGATATCCCACCCATCCTGCATATCTCCTCCGAACCTGGACAACCTGAAGCTGACCGCTTGGCTGCTCCAGTTCCACTCTTGATCAGGACTCCCGGTATTTCGTCACCTGTTAAGGCTATCCTGGTGGCAGCTCATAAACCGTCCACTAGGAAAGTCTACCGCAGCAAGTGGAAGCGGTTTTCTTTGTGGAGCGGCAAGGCCTGAATCCCTTCACGGTTCCTCTCCCTTTAGTCCTTGACTTTCTAACCACTCTTTTTAACGATGGTGCCAGCAGTTCCACAGTCAAAGTACAACTGGCGGCAATTTCGCATTATCACATTGGTCATGACTCTAGTCCACTCATGTCAGCCAAGTTGTGTAAAATTTTCCTTAAAGGTACTTTCCTTCTCAGGCCCCCTGTGAAACAAGTGGTTCCTCCTTGGGACCTCTCCTTAGTTCTCCAGGCCTTGACCGCCCCCCCCCCTTCGAACCAGCTGCCACGGTGGATCTCAAATTCTTGTCTTTCAAGACAGCCTTTTTAGTAGCCATTACATCGCCAAGAGAGTTTCAGAGCTCCAAGCATTATCAGCTAAACCTCCTTACTTGGTATTTCATCCGGACCGTGTTTACCTCAGGACCAACCCGTCCTTTCTTCCTAAAGTAGCTTCTGAAGCAAACATTAATCAATCCATTAACCTCCCTGTTTTCTTTCCTAAATATGAAAACAAAGGTGAATACAAGCTTCACTCCTTAGATGTTCACAGGCAACTTAGATTTTATCTAAACAGAACGGCTGGTCATAGGCAATCCGACCAGTTGTTTATTTCCTTTGC
This sequence comes from Protopterus annectens, assembly GCF_019279795.1. Taxonomy (NCBI): domain Eukaryota; kingdom Metazoa; phylum Chordata; order Ceratodontiformes; family Protopteridae; genus Protopterus; species Protopterus annectens. Next base: position 1,555,209,034 of record NC_056743.1, read on the forward strand.
TAAATTTAATTTGGGCAAGCCAATTTCTAAGGTTTCTCTGTCTCGCTGGATTTCACAGTGTATCTTATTGGCTTATCAAGCTTCAGGAAGGCCTCGACCGGAGGGTGTACACGCCCATTCAACCCGGTCAGTATCTACCTCGGCAGCCTTTAAGGCTAGGATTCCTCTAGATGATATTTGTGCAGCAGCCACGTGGGCTTCATCTCATACTTTTATTTCCCACTATAAGTTGGATCTTGCATCTAGGGTAGAGCATCATTTGGCTCAGGTGCTCGGAATATCCTTCCATGATGGCCGCCCAAGATTCAGGTAGCTGGGGACTCTGTCCCACAGGTTGCAGACAAATGAATCTCCTACTTCAGATTTAGAAGTTATGTACTCACCATAATGTTCCATCTGAGTAGGTGTATTCATTTGTCTGCAACCATCCCGCCCTCCTATCCCCCTGGCCTTTCAGTTTCCTGCATATTATGTGTTACCCTTTTTAGGGTGTTTTTGCTGTTGGCAGACTCGATCTGAGGTCATGAGGGTAGAGCAGGGCATTATGGGTGAGGGGAGGAGCTGAGAGCTTGGATCCATAGCTGGTAAACCATGCCGGTTCGGATCCGATATCGGATCCATAACCCACAGGTTGCAGACAAATGAATACACCTACTCAGATGGAACGTTATGGTGAGTACATAACTTCTAATTTCTTGCCATATCCATTTGAACCTGTTCCACATGTTACATAATGTTTTGGTTTTTGAAAGCCCTCAAATAGAACAGCCAACCCCCCCCCCCCCAAAACCTATGAACTTAACACAAAAAGCTATGCACATCTTCAAATATTGAAGTTTTTCCTTCCTAATAAGAACAAAAGTTCTAAGTTGATAGCCACACAGACAGGCTAGAGTTAACCAAAAAGAAAGGCTACTCATGCTAAGACGCATGGTACTGCCTATGCTGTTAGTAAGTGCTATTTGATTTTGTCTCTCTCTCAGCTGAGAAAACACTTGAATGCTTTCAGTAAACACTTTCTCCAAGTCATTTCTCTTTATCAAATTGTCTTCTAGTGACATGCAAACCAGAGACAAAACTGCTAAGGGTACAATGTTTACCAGAAAAAAGCCTTATAATATTCAATATTCTTTTTCATTTACATGCCTTGTAATAAACCCATTATTGGATAATGCCTAGGGTCTTAACCCATTCATTTCCTTATGCAAGCATGGGAAAAAGCACACTGAATTTTTTTGTCATACTCTAACCAGATCTTTCCTCTCCCCCTTTTGTTACATTGTAGTGCCTACATTTCTTAAAACTGAGCAAAGGAAAAAAAAGAAGGGAGAAAAAGGAAAAAACAAAAGCTCCTGTTTATATTAGCATCTCTATTGCATTCAAAATGTGGATAAAACTTTACTTCAAGTCTAGCTGGTTTTGTCTTATCTTTAAAGGCCTCCCAGCGGGGAAAACCCCTGATTGCTTTCAGAGAACATTATATCCTAGCCAATTTCTCTTCTTTTTTTCCCTTTTCCCTCAGCCAATCCCTTCCACCAGACTGTCTCCAGTTTCTCTTTATCAGATTTTCTCTGTGGAGACATGAGAACCTGATAGCCAGTTTCTCTTTATTAGATTGTTTCCATGGAAACATAAAGACCAGCTGCAGAATTTATACATGCATTTGCTAGGGGAAAAAAGCCTCATAATATTCAGTATTCTTTTTCATTTACTTGCTCTCTCTTAAAACTAATCAATCTAATGTCCTTAATACAGTCATCTCCCCATGCAAAAATAAGAAAAAGCACATTAATTTTAACTTTGTCGTGCCTTTTTAACCAGGCTTTTTTGTACATTGCATTTGCCTATATTTCACAAAACTGTGCAAAAAGAAAGATAGAAGAGGGGAGAAAAAGAAAAACAACAGCACCTGTTTACAATCCCCATTACTGTTAAAAATAGCCTGCAAAGAAAACCATACACCACAAATACAGTACTATTAAGAAAATTTGGTACTTTTCCGTTATCGGGGCAACACTTTAAACGCAGTTGTTGAGCTCCAACTTCAGTCACTTATGTATTTTTTTCTCTTATAACCAGATGTGTGTAAAAGCAGATGCTATTTCTAAATTTTACGCACACCTGGTTAAAAGACATGATAAGGCACTGGATTTGAGCTCAACAATCGCGTTTAAAGTCTTTCCCTCCTGCGTACCATACAGATAAATCAAAGATAAGAATTGAACCAAATCCCAAAAACATAGGCTTTTTTCTTAAAACAGTAATAATATGTCTGATCTTTGCCCTACAAAAAATTAAAATTAAGCCTCTACCTTCAAAGTGTGTTTGTGTGAATCTTCTGCATGCAGCTGTTATGTGTCCACAACTCATGAGCTGATTGGCTATCACAGTGCTGACAGGGACTGTCGTTACCCATTAGAGCATATTGAGTTATTAAATAAATGTTCCATAGCAGTTAAAGTACCAGTAGAGTCTATGTGCAGACAGGGATGAGTAATAAGCATTTTGTCCAACAAAGATGTTGTAAGTCTGCTGATTGCAGTCTTTACAGTGACAAGTTCATGCCACAGCATGACAAGCCATGAATTAGTTGAAGCAGTAATCTGAAACAGCAGTAAGTATGTTTAAACTGTGTGTGAGCTTGTAGAAAAAAAAGTTCCCTTTTAGTTTGATTTTGAATGAGTGGTAGGAAGTGATAGACCTAATTTCAGATAAAAAAGGGCTTGATAACCTGCTGTAACGTTTTCCGTTATCGGAGCAACACTTTAAACTCGATCGCTGAGCTCCGAGGCCAGTGTCTTGTCATGTCTTTTTTCTCTTAATCTAATCAGGTGTGTATAAAATATTTTACTGGATAATATTTAAAAAAGGAAATGTCAATTCTAAGTTTTACACAAGACCTTAAAGACATGACAAGACACTGGATTCGAAGCTCAGCAACTGCATTTAAAGTGTTGCCCCGATAACGGAGAAGTACCGAAAATGTTTTTTTCTTTACTTACAGTTAGCTTTCTCCCCTCTCTTCCCCTCCTCAAAGCATTTTTCCGAACATTAATGACATGAAGTAGGGCATATACCTTATAGTCCCCACAAATCCAAGAAATTTTGAAAAAGTCCAATATTTCCAGATTTTCTTGTTCTTTTATACTTCACAAATATAATTATTGCATTGTAATACCACATTGATTTACCGGTTTTATTACTGTTCTTCTCCACTGCCCAAATCCTGTCTCTGCTTCATTTCCAACATACTCTCGATTCTTCTACTCAACTCCTGTGCTCCTTTCCTTCCCCCAACATTTTCCGTTGAAATACTAGAAAAGGTTTCACAGATACAGTCTCTCTGTGGTCTTTCTTATCAGAAAAACAAGAATCAGAATCTCCTTCTGTTTCACAGCTTACTTTTTGTTGGACAACTTTTGTATTTCCTCCTTAGCATGCAGTTCATCAAAAAATGGTTTGTCTCTCCAGGGAAGAATACTTTAAAGACAGCTGGATACAGCAGTTTGAATCTCACACCCGCGCCTCGTCATTCTCTGAATAGTGGAATGAATTTACTCCTGTTCTGCCTGGCGTACGGTGAGTAATCATTCCCCACAAACACTCTGCTGTCTCCCACTTTTAGTGTTTTGTCAGAATCAACTCCTTCTGCTGCTAGGATTGCATCTTTAGTATTAAAGGTCTAGGTTGCTTTCCTGTAGCTAGGTTTGGAGTATACACACGATGTGCCCTTTCAGCTAACAACTCCTGCTGTGGAACATCAGTCCAGTTGCTTATTGCGCTTTCATAAAATTAATGCAGTCTGTTCCTTCCAGCAGGATTGTCAGACCAAGAATCTGGTATACTTCTGTTTCTGCATCACTTGTTTTTCCTACTATGTAGGTAAGACAAAAACAGGGCTTTCAAGGACAGGATCCTTGAACATTTGAGAGACATTAGAAATGTGAAAGTATCCAGTGCTTTAGCTGTGCATGTTAATGAGACAGGCCCCAGTCATAAGTTCAAGTTCTTTGCTTTGGTGTTAGTGCATGCTAATATTCGAGGTGGTGATCTATCAAACAAGACTGAATCCATAGAACAGAAATGGATTATTCAGCTACAAGCTGACAAACCCCCGGGTTTGAACAGCAAGGTATCAATAAAACCTTTCCTTAAAGCAAGAGCTCTGAAACATCGTTAGCCTTTGCTGTTAATATGATAAAATCAATTTTTTATCATGATGTTCTATGACTATATTTATATCTCTCGATTATGCATTTGTTACCATATGCATGTCACACAGTTTACACACCATTCTATCCTCATTTTTGTTAACTGTACATTTAGTATCAGGCAGTTTTTATTAGTACCATATATAGCCATACTAGTTCAACCACTTCTGTCTTTAGACTTTTAAACAGATTGACTGCCTTGTTTTTTCATTACTCTCCATGCTGATATAGCAAGGAATCAGCAGGATTTTTTAGACATTTTATTATTAGTTGCTGCTTTTATAAATGCTGCTATTTATTTGTATAATAATCTGTTTTTATGCATGCATATGTGTTGTGCTTTTAAGACTGCAATAGTTTGATAGTGTTTAACATTGTGGATGTGAGCTGCTTTCCATTGCCAGCACAAAGCAAGTCTATTTTGCACTACAGTATGTAATTCAAATGTACTGACCTTTCCCTTCCTTTTAGACTTGTACTTGATTGGCTGCTGTAACATTTAAATAGTCATCTGTTACATTGTGTTTAACATGGTCTGATGAAGCAGAGTTTGTTAATATACAGTTGTCTTATATCTTTCTGTAGGTTATTGGAAGTCATGTTTGAAGGTTGCATTGCTTTTCGCTGAACAGCAGCAGAACTTTCCCCAGTTGGTGTTTCCTCCTCACTTTTTGTAACTTAATTTTTTTCCAGGTCTTCTGTGTTTCTTTATTCCTCGCATCCAGGCAGTGCGCTTTCTAGCCAATTAGTGAAATTTACCCATAAACACTGGCCTTCTCTGCTGAGTTTCTGTTTTCACACTAGAAGAGCTAGAAACAATATGTTACTCAGTGTGCAGCCATCTTGAAAGTCCAGAGAAAAACAGTACTTAATGAATCTCGCTATATTTTCCTGACTGATCTAAAGAATACTATTCCCTGGTCACTTACTGGGGCAAGGCAAGATGAAGTAGGTGTGAGATCCTTCTTTGTCAGGTTACAAGAACAGACTGCTCCTGAGACTTCACTCTCCTCTAATATTAAAACATTATTTCTGTACAGAATGACATCACATACATCTGGTCATCTGACTTCTGGTTCACATGCAACCCCCATTGCTACAGGCTGTCAGGATTTATTACATAAGTGTCAATAATACAGAGAGAGAGAGAGAGAGCCTTGCTAAGATCTGCTGCAGCTTCTGGAAGTCATAAAACCATAAAACACCTCAACTCTTCCTACAGAAGCTAATAAGCCATACTTCTTACAGACATTGCGTCTATGGCTTCATTCAAAACTGTGAGATAACATATTTATGGCCTAGGCCCAGTAATTTAATGTTATTGTTTCTCAAAGTCAGGTGGATTGTGATTAACCTCATCTCTTCTAGTATCTTCTGTTACAATATATACTTTGAAAAGTTACAGTAATGCATGTACATTTCTTTGCTGCCCAGCAGGGCACACTGTTGATACATTTTAACACAAGCAGCTTTACAAATACATTTTTCAACGCAAGCATCTGTACAAATCAGTTTGATATACAACTGACATAGAATTCTTTACAAACTTCCAGCTAACTGTGCTGGTATATGTTATACATCCACTGCCCTACTTCTGCTGGCATAGTTGGCAATACCTCACACCGTCACACTAGGTATCACACTTAAGTCTCCTCTTTACATGTTTACTGTTGTGCATGGAGAGTTAGCAAGCAACAAAGAGTCACTGAAAACATTGTGTGGCCTGACTGACATGCATTCCAAATGAGACTTCTAGAATAAATGCATGCCATATGTCATGCAAACACTGTAGCTAGCTCATTAACAGTAAATCTGTATACCTCATAACTCTAGTACCTCATTTGTAAATTAATATATTGACACATGTATGTAGAAGGAGCATTTTGTAGAAAATTGGGCAAAAAATGTATTTTATAAATTTCAACACTTATGTTAATTTAAAGTGGCAAAATAATATGCTTCTCTTAAACATGGGAAACAAATAATAAATAAAACCAGATATCATGTACTGGAATAGGAACAATTTGTCTGGGAAGCAAACTGTCCTAGAACTGAAGGCAGAGGCTTTCACAGTTCAGGCTACTGCTTTTTAAAAACTCTAATATTGCTTTTCTAAACACAGATCAGTACTTAAATTATAGTTCACTCTAGTCTCCCCGGTTTTCAGCTGAAGTTATTATACAGGTGATTCATTTTTCTCACACAGAAAACCAGCTTCTGAAGCACAGCATAATAATTCCTCATACACTGTTTGTAGAATTACCTTATGGTTAATAGGCTCCTTCTCAGTCCCTCAAGACTCCTTTTAATCCTCTCCCTCAATACACCATTTTTTTGCAGTGATAACCATTTTGCTCTCTGAATTCAGCTGTCATGGTTTTTATGGAGTCCTTCCTACCTGCTTTAGGAAAAATCCTAAACCTTTCCTAACAGACCTGCCATCTGTTAAAGTTAACTCCAGTTGTAGTGTGAAATGCCTCTGTATGCTTTCCAGGCACAACCACCTTGTTACAGTACTCATGTGTTTGTGTTTCTCTCTCTAGATCTATATATACATATATATAAAATACAAAAAAGCTCTGGGTTTGTGGTGCACTATGTTTTGTTTTAATTTTATTGTGCTATGGAGTGCTGATCACAGTGTATATACACGAGTCCCTACTCCTTTACCAAAAACAATTTGTTTGAAAAATAGAGTAGACATTTGGCCAGTCTTTTTAAAAAATGTCAGTGTTTTCGATTGTTAAGCTCCGAAACAGGTAAGTAGATTTGTACTGGGATGTGTTTGTATGTGCTTTTGGGTTACAGTTAGGTAAGGGAATGATTTAGCATACGTGTTTGTGATTGTTTGCTGGTTAGGATTTGAGTAAAGGGTTAGATCTGAAGTTGTTGTTTTCATTTGATCTTCAACCTGTGGGAATACTAATCCACTAAGGATCTGACTTGGCCACCTTTTCCAGCATCAGGTCCAAGCTCCTCCTTTACTCATAACACCCTGTCTCCTCCTCCCTCAGATCTCGTTTGCCATGTGTTTAAGCAGCAGTGTGCTCCATCAGTTCCAAGTTTCCTTAGTAGTGAATGACAGTTTTTTGGGCTTTTTTATCTCTGTTTCTCACTTATTTTACTGTACCTTTTTCCCTTTGCTGTTGGGCATCGGTCTGTTTAAAAAAAAAAAAAAAAAAACTTGCTCTCACTTTCTTGCTTTCCCTATCTGTGAGTGTGTGTTTGTGTATATACTTGAGTTTTTTTCTTATAACTATGGCTGAACCCCTAAGCTGGGCTTCAGAAAATGTATGGAGTGTGGCCATAAGGTGCCCCTTCTGATGACCACACTCTGCAATGTAGTACGCCCAGGTGTTTTTCATCTGGATTCCTCCTGCTCGATGTGTGTGGGCTTCAACCCCTGCACATTGATTGACAGGAGGAACAAACTTATTCTCAAAGACCTACCCCCCTCCTTCTGAGGCCTCCGCTTCATTTTCCTCTGCCCCAGCCTCTGGGACTCAACCTCCCACCAAGAAGGCCAGGGACGGAAGAAGCACCTCTGACCTGAGGGAAAGAAAAGGGCCGGTTTTCCAACCACTTTCTCTGCTGAGTTTCTGTTTTCACACTAGAAGAGCTAGAAACAATATGTTACTCAGTGTGCAGCCATCTTGAAAGTCCAGAGAAAAACAGTACTTAATGAATCTCGCTATATTTTCCTGACTGATCTAAAGAATACTATTCCCTGGTCACTTACTGGGGCAAGGCAAGATGAAGTAGGTGTGAGATCCTTCTTTGTCAGGTTACAAGAACAGACTGCTCCTGAGACTTCACTCTCCTCTAATATTAAAACATTATTTCTGTACAGAATGACATCACATACATCTGGTCATCTGACTTCTGGTTCACATGCAACCCCCATTGCTACAGGCTGTCAGGATTTATTACATAAGTGTCAATAATACAGAGAGAGAGAGAGAGAGAGCCTTGCTAAGATCTGCTGCAGCTTCTGGAAGTCATAAAACCATAAAACACCTCAACTCTTCCTACAGAAGCTAATAAGCCATACTTCTTACAGACATTGCGTCTATGGCTTCATTCAAAACTGTGAGATAACATATTTATGGCCTAGGCCCAGTAATTTAATGTTATTGTTTCTCAAAGTCAGGTGGATTGTGATTAACCTCATCTCTTCTAGTATCTTCTGTTACAATATATACTTTGAAAAAGTTACAGTAATGCATGTACATTTCTTTGCTGCCCAGCAGGGCACACTGTTGATACATTTTAACACAAGCAGCTTTACAAATACATTTTTCAACGCAAGCATCTGTACAAATCAGTTTGATATACAACTGACATAGAATTCTTTACAAACTTCCAGCTAACTGTGCTGGTATATGTTATACATCCACTGCCCTACTTCTGCTGGCATAGTTGGCAATACCTCACACCGTCACACTAGGTATCACACGAAGTCTCCTCTTTACATGTTTACTGTTGTGCATGGAGAGTTAGCAAGCAACAAAGAGTCACTGAAAACATTGTGTGGCCTGACTGACATGCATTCCAAATGAGACTTCTAGAATAAATGCATGCCATATGTCATGCAAACACTGTAGCTAGCTCATTAACAGTAAATCTGTATACCTCATAACTCTAGTACCTCATTTGTAAATTAATATATTGACACATGTATGTAGAAGGAGCATTTTGTAGAAAATTGGGCAAAAAATGTATTTTATAAATTTCAACACTTATGTTAATTTAAAGTGGCAAAATAATATGCTTCTCTTAAACATGGGAAACAAATAATAAATAAAACCAGATATCATGTACTGGAATAGGAACAATTTGTCTGGGAAGCAAACTGTCCTAGAACTGAAGGCAGAGGCTTTCACAGTTCAGGCTACTGCTTTTTAAAAACTCTAATATTGCTTTTCTAAACACAGATCAGTACTTAAATTATAGTTCACTCTAGTCTCCCCGGTTTTCAGCTGAAGTTATTATACAGGTGATTCATTTTTCTCACACAGAAAACCAGCTTCTGAAGCACAGCATAATAATTCCTCATACACTGTTTGTAGAATTACCTTATGGTTAATAGGGCTCCTTCTCAGTCCCTCAAGACTCCTTTTAATCCTCTCCCTCAATACACCATTTTTTTGCAGTGATAACCATTTTGCTCTCTGAATTCAGCTGTCATGGTTTTTATGGAGTCCTTCCTACCTGCTTTAGGAAAAATCCTAAACCTTTCCTAACAGACCTGCCATCTGTTAAAGTTAACTCCAGTTGTAGTGTGAAATGCCTCTGTATGCTTTCCAGGCACAACCACCTTGTTACAGTACTCATGTGTTTGTGTTTCTCTCTCTAGATCTATATATACATATATATAAAATACAAAAAAGCTCTGGGTTTGTGGTGCACTATGTTTTGTTTTAATTTTATTGTGCTATGGAGTGCTGATCACAGTGTATATATACACGAGTCCCTACTCCTTTACCAAAAACAATTTGTTTGAAAAATAGAGTAGACATTTGGCCAGTCTTTTTAAAAAATGTCAGTGTTTTCGATTGTTAGCGTTTCCGAAACAGGTAAGTAGATTTGTACTGGGGATGTGTTTGTATGTGCTTTTGGGTTACAGTTAGGTAAGGGAATGATTTAGCATACGTGTTTGTGATTGTTTGCTGGTTAGGATTTGAGTAAAGGGTTAGATCTGAAGTTGTTGTTTTCATTTGATCTTCAACCTGTGGGAATACGAATCCACTAAGGATCTGACTTGGCCACCTTTTCCAGCATCAGGTCCAAGCTCCTCCTTTACTCATAACACCCCTGTCTCCCTCCTCCCCTCAGATCTCGTTTGCCATGTGTTTAAGCAGCAGTGTGCTCCATCAGTTCCAAGTTTCCTTAGTAGTGAATGACAGTTTTTTGGGCTTTTTTATCTCTGTTTCTCACTTATTTTACTGTACCTTTTTCCCTTTGCTGTTGGGCATCGGTCTGTTTAAAAAAAAAAAAAAAAAAACTTGCTCTCACTTTCTTGCTTTCCCTATCTGTGAGTGTGTGTTTGTGTATATACTTGAGTTTTTTTTCTTATAACTATGGCTGAACCCCCTAAGCTGGGCTTCAGAAAATGTATGGAGTGTGGCCATAAGGTGCCCCCTTCTGATGACCACACTCTGTACGTAGTACGTCTAGGTGTTTTTCATCTGGATTCCTCCTGCTCGATGTGTGTGGGCTTCAACCCCTGCACATTGATTGACAGGAGGAACAAACTTATTCTCAAAGACCTACCCCCCTCCTTCTGAGGCCTCCGCTTCATTTTCCTCTGCCCCAGCCTCTGGGACTCAACCTCCCACCAAGAAGGCCAGGGACGGGAAGAAGCACCTTCTTAAGGAGCAGGATAGACCTAGAGAGCCGTTCCCCTGACCAGACTTCTTCGGCCGAGCCCTTGGCCAAATCCCATCTTGATCCAAACCCAGGTTTCCCTTGGCTCCAGTTGGCTTACTTCTCACTGGAGCCGGAGGTCCCTCTGGCCTGATCCCCTTTCTTACCCTCTCTCTGGCACCACTCCAGGCCCGGGTCAGTGGCTTCTTCCACCCGTAGTCTTTTCGATGTCGGGGTGGACAGATGATGCAGAGATTCATCCTGACGCAGATCCAGATGGAAGTCTTGCCTTCCCCTCCCCCTCCAGGGCTGGGGGCATGCAGTCTATCTTTGTTCCCATTGCTGCTTCTTTGATCCAGCCCCTGGCTTCGGAGTCAAGGGTCTAAGGTTTCCCAGCATCAAGGGGTCCGGCGCCAGTGGTTCCAGCTACCTCTACAACAACCATTGCCCTGAGTGGCTCAGCTCTGACATGTTTGGAGCCATCTGACTCTTAGGGCCTTACGTTTAGTACAGGATCCAAGGAGATGGCATCAGCTTTGAGGTTTTCGGAGTCAGCCCTTTCATTCAGAGTCTCACCACCTGGAGGCTTGGATCCAGCTTCCATGACTACTCCGATGGTATCATATCCAGTGTTACTCCTTAGCTTCAGGGATTCGTTCACCCTCTGCTTTTGATGTGGTAGAGAGGGTTTTCTCAGCTCCCTCAAGACCCTTGACATTATCTTCCTCAGAGTCCATCCTGGCTCCGTCTCTTTCTGGTCTGGAATCCACCATCCTGGCCCCTCAGGGACAGCCTGTCACCACTTCGCTCCAGGGAGTACCCCCTCGGGAACTGCCTGAGGTTTCCGAATCCTCCCCAGAGAACCCCCACTGAGGAGCTCCTTCTGAAACATGCATGTAAAAGGAGGCACTCGGACTCCCCACCGGAGTCCCTCACAGAAGACACCGACTTGGAGGAAGGGGAGGGTACCCCCTGGTCATCCCAAGATGATATTTCCTTCGGGGAAATCCTGTGCCAGCAATGGGGGTGGTCTATCCAAAAACCCAACCTGGATGAGTCTGTGTTCCTGGAGGCATTTGGCACAGGACCCTCTAACTCCTGGGTGCCCCCTCCCACTAATCATCTTGTGGACTTAATTTCATGGAAGGAACCCAACACAGTGGAGCCTATTCCCAAGCACCCCAACAAAATTCTCAGCTCCCCTTCAGACAGAGAACACTGGTCTGAGGGATCTCTGGTAGATGCCATGGTAGTTGTGTCGGCCACCAAGAAAGAGCTCGCTCAGGTGAGCTCCACAGTCTATTCGCCAGACCGAGAATAGAGGGCCATGGACTGTTTCGGAAAGCGGGCTTACACTTCAGCCATGTTTGCCTTATGCTCTGAATTACATGGCAGATGTAATCAGGCTACTATGGGACCTGGTCAAAGAGGTCGCTGAGTCTGTCCCAGGATCGATTTGGCAGAGGAGAAGGTGTTCGCCTCCCATATGGCCACCCTAACTTCGATATCCAGCAGTTCCATGAGGCTCCTCTCACACGCTACTGAAGGTGCCTCTAGGGCAGCTGGAACAGGCCTTGCCATTAGGAGTCATGGCTTGGCTTCAGCTCTGTACTTTGTCTGAGCCTTTCATGTGTTGTTTATGAATGCCCCCTGTGATGGTTCTACTCTCTTTGGTAAGACCATTTGGGACACCCTAGTCCAGAGTGAGAAAGACTGGAAGACCTTGTCTACCGTTGGGATTCACTTCTCAGCCCCACAACAGTCCTTTTCCCAGAGTCAGTGTTGGGGTGAGGAAGATGTGGTTCCGAAAGTCTCAAGGTTTTTCCCACAATGCTGAGAACTCATCTTCCCCCACAGGCAGAGGGGGATATGATAAACACCGTCCTCAAGGCAGAGGGAGTCCAAGGAACCTAGGGGTCTCAGGATTCTTTCTAGGACAGACCTTTGTAGCAGCCCTGAAGGGTTTACTGACTGCTCGTCTCTGGAGGCCATCGGGGGACGTCTTTCTCTGCACCTAACAATCTCAAAGTCTATCACAGATGATCATTGGGTGTTGCAGATCATATCCAGAGGATACTCTATCCCCTTCCTTCAACCCCCAGTCCATCCAGAACACCTCCCAGAAGTGCCACCCACACAACAGGAGGAGGCAGCAGTGGAAATTTCCAAGCTGCTTGAAAAGCAAGTCATACAGCCTGTCCCCCCAGACCAATCCAGATCAGGCATTTATTTCAGGTTCTTTTTGGTGCCAAAGAAAATGGGAGACTTAAGACCCATTCTGGATCTTTCAACCCTAAACCTGTTAGTTGCCATGACAAAATTCCAGATGGTCATTCTCCAGTCCATTCTGCCCTTTCTGCAGATAAACGACTGGATGTCCTTGGTGGACCTCCAGGATGCTTACTATCATATCAAGATGGACATGCACTAGTGGAGGATGTTCATCGTGCATACAGCTGCAGTCATAACAGATGGGTTTTCCTGCCGTCAGGCGGGTCCTCGGTCGGCCGAATTCCAAAGTCTAGGTCTGGCGTTGGTTGTCATCGCTTCCTCCCTGACGTCAGTGCGACAGGGGTATAAAAGATCCAGCCGACGCCATTTTCTCCAGTCTTTCTTGCCGCGCGGTGCCCTAAGCAGAAGCAGTTCGCAAGTGCCGGTCGGTCAGCTCCTGAGATTACGAATATTTTTCAACCGAAGTCTTCTTGAAAGCTAAGTACCCCATTGGGGAAACTTTTCTTGCCTCAGACCGATGTCAGACAAAGTTAATAATTGTATTTCTTGTGGGAAGCAAATACCGCATAAGGATTTTCATTCCCTCTGCATTCCTTGCCTAGGCCCAGACCACGACGTCTCGGCCTGTCATTTTTGTGCTACATTCAACAGACGCAGTATTAAGTGTCGGGCGGAGTTCGCCCAACACTTTTTTGGCAAAAAATGTAATTACATTATGTCGTCGGATACTCCGACTCCAGTTTTAGGTAAAAGACGCAAAGATAAGGACCGACATACGAGGTCCGCGACTTCTACCGACACCACGCCAAAGCCGACTACAGGTGGTCCGGTTCTCAGTGAGGCGCCTACGCAGCCCCTGACTACCGACGACACTTCATTGGCGGTGTCTTCTGTGCCCGAGGTCGCATGCTCTTCGGCCCACACTCCGACTACAGATACCGAAGCCACTATTGGCGGTGAAACTCAGAGTTTAGATAGACCTGCCACCTTTCAGGGTGTCTTCAGGCCTTCCTCTTCTTTTTCCATCAAGGCTTTCACGAAGTCTAAATCAGCCACGCATACTAAAAGACAAGCTCCACAGGGCCCTTCTCAAGGCCCCATGCCTAAAAAGCAGATGCTCAAAATGGCTGAGGATTTGATTACTCTTATTAGGGGTTCTCAACCCCCCCGGACCAAAGACCCAGAGTGGAGGAAGAATCCCACTCCTCGGACCAGGCCTCCATTATTTCAGAACATTATGAAGACCAGGAACATTCTTACTTCTCTTTTGAAGATTCTGATGCAGAGGAGTCCATTCCCTCTGTCTCCCCCCCTGAGGATTACTCTTTTGGGGAAACCTTACATACCTTGAGGGAACACTTCCACTGGGAAGGCCAAGAGTACTCAGACTCCAAGAAAAGGCTTAGGGATTTCCTCTTGCTCCCTCAGCACAGGGCTCTGGCTATATACCTCCTGTCTTAGACATTCTAGATGATGCACAGCAAAATAATGGGTATAGTTCCCCATACTAAAGGGGTGGCGTAAGCCACAAAACTATGGGCTAGGCTTGTAAATGCCCTCGGGCAGATAGCCTAGTATGAACCTATGAACCTATGTGTATTCGGAGGCCTGCCTTAACCCAGATTCTTTGCCTCCAGCTCCAGTCAAGCCGGACAGGTATTACCGGGTTCCTGACTCACACCAATACCTATGCAAAAGCCATGCGGCTGACCCAGAAACTATATCACAGGGTCCCAAGGGAATTAAGGCCTCCACTGCTAAAAAATCCATTACCTTCAGAGAAAGATTCCAGAGCTTTAGAGAGGTGGGGGATAAAGGTTTACACCTCGGCCACCTTAACCATGAGGGCATTAAACTGTCAGTTCCATATGTTAAAGTACCAACAATTTCTGTTATCACAGTTGAGAAACAAAATGTCAACCTGAACAACCAGACTTGAAGGAGTTGCAGGATTTGATACATAGTGCAGAACAAGTGGGTAAGCATACCTTGCAATGTGGTTTTGATGCTTTAGAGGCCTCATGTAGAGCTGCTGTTACAGGATCAGTCATACGTAGACATGCCTGGCTGAAAGAGCAAACCTTACCAGATCATGTCAAAGCTAAATTACTAGATGCTCCTCTGCAAAAAGATGTATTGTTTGGTGTTAAAGCTGAGGAGGTATTAAAGAAAATGGAGGAAAAGGCAAAATCAATGCAAACAGTAAAAGATTTCCTACAGGTACAACCTCCACGTTTCAGTAGAAATTGGCCTTCCAAAAATTGGTTCTTTCCAGCCACGGACAGACCCCAAAGAGGTAGATACAGGTGCCCGAGGGGCAGAGGGTAATCTCAAGGATCATTTAGAGGCAGACAATGGCAAGCACCCACACAAAGAGGTGGTGAGGATAGCTCACAGCCATTCAGAAAGCAGAACCAATGACTTTCCCCTTTGCATGCCAAGCAAGGCTCAAATGGCAGCACCTTTAGGTGGAAAACTGGCATTATTTTCGAAAAATTGGCATATTGTCACAAAAGACAAATGGATCCTAGACATTATAGACAGAGGCTACAGATTTCACTTTCACACCCTTCCAAAAATGAGAGGCATGCCAAACCTGCCACATAATCAAAGGGCAGAAGCACAAAAACAAATTTCAGATCTCATGGACATGAAAGCTATTCAAGAGGTACCTGTACAAGAACAGGGTCAAGGTTATTCCAGACTATTCCTGGTACCAAGGAAGGGAAAAGATTGGAGACCTATTTTGGACCTATCCATCCTAAACACATTTTTACTCGTGCCAAAAATCAAGATGCTCACATTACAGCAGCTTCTTCCCATGCTGGGCAAGGAGTCTTGGCTGGTAGCATTGGACCTCAAGGAGGCATACCTGCATGTCCCAATCAGACAAGATTGCAGAAGATACCTCAGATTTCTTGCAGGTTCAACCCATTATCAATTCTCTACATTGCCCTTTGGCTTATCTACTGCTCCCAGAGTGTTCACGAAATGCCTGGCATCAGTAATCACCTACTGCAGACTTTAAGGGATACAAATATACCCATATCTGGATGACTGCCTGATCCAAGCGGACAGCAAGCACATACTTGTGAAACATCTGGCTTTTGTAATAATGTTGTTGAATTCTCTGGGATACACAGTCAACAAAAAGAAATCAAGGCTAATACCCTCTCAAACAATAATTTTCCTGGGTGCCAGCTTGGATACAAACACCCAGATGGCCTACCTCACGCCAGAGAAACAAGGGCAACTAACTCAATACTTCAGAAAACTGGCAACTGTCACCAGGCTGACTGCAAGGAAAATCCTGCAGGCTCTGGGATTCATGGCATCTTGCATCCTACTGATCCCATGTGCAAAGCTGCATATGAGGAAACTTCAATGGTACCTAAAAAACCTATGGTCTCAACACAGCCACAGTTTGGAAACAATACCACTAATTCCATGTCTTCAAAAGGAATTTCTGTGGTGGGCTCAAGCATGCCACAGAAACACAGGTCTCCCATTCTGCAAGCCTCAAGCAAATCAAATCATCACAACAGATGCCTCGGACTACGCCTGGGGGGCACACATGACAGATCGGTGCATTCAGGGCAAATGGTCCCAAAGAGAAAAGCACCTACACATCAATCAGAAGGAAATGCTAGCAGTGATAAATGCTATTATAGCTTTCAAAGACCTACTGCATCCAGGCCAGCTATTGATAAGGACGGACAACACCACAGTAATGTGGTACATAAACAAACAGGGAGGTACCCATTCATACCCCCTGTGCAGGCAAACCATGTCTCTTTGGAACATGGCTCTGGAATTACAAATCGAGCTTCAAGCACAATACCTGCCAGGCAAGGAAAATACACTGGCAGACAACCTAAGCAGAAATATTACAGATCCACATGAATGGAAGTTGCATCCTCAAGTTTTCACAAAGATAACTCAAGCATGGGGAAGGCCAGACATAGATCTCTTTGCCTCCCACAGAAATCAGAATTGGCAAAATTCTGTTCAAGGACCTTTCATCCACAGGCCTGAAAGGTGGACACACTCTTTTTCAGTTGGGCAACAATGACAGTTTATGCCTTTCCACCTCTCCCTCTGCTGCCCAAAGTTCTATTAAAAACCAGAGCAGACAGACCAAAGATGATTCTCATTGCTCCAGACTGGCCAAGACAACACTGGTACCCACTCCTGAAAAGCCTGACGCATTCCCCACCATGGATCCTGCCTCTAATGCCTCTTCTACTGACTTAACACAACTTCAAAACTCTTCACAGTCAGCTGAAAACACTCAATCTAGCCGCATGGAAGATTTCTTAAATTCACAACAGGCCGTACTCTCCAAGGAGGTACAGGATGTCATTTTGGAGGCCAGAAGACCTTCTACAAGAAAAGTCTACTCTGCAAAATGGAAACGGTTTTGTGCCTGGAATGAGAAAAAGGGTCAGAATCCTGGAAAACTGAATTTACCCCAAATATTACAGTACCTAGCTGAGATGCTAAGCAATGGGCTTTTATTCTCCTCCATCAAAATCCATGCCTCAGCCATTTCTGCAGAATACAACACTGCTCCTCCTTTATTCTCTCACCCCCTCTTAAGACAGTTCCTCAGAGGGGCTAAGAATATAAAACCCCCAAGGAAACAACCAGTACCTGCTTGGGACCTCAACTTCATAGTAGAAAAACTGACCTTGCCTCCTTTTGAGCCAGCTGCTTGAACAGAACTGCAATACTTGTCTTGGAAAACAGCCTTCCTCCTGGCAATCACTTCAGCTCGCAGGGTTTCGGAACTACAAGCCCTCATGGCTGTGCAGCCTTTCATCATTTTCCATCAGGACAGAGTTACCTTACGAACCAATCCGTCCTTTATGCCAAAGGTAGTATCCAGGGTAGCCTTGAATCAGGCTATCCACTTACCTACCTTCTATCCTAATCCTCAAAACAAAGGGGAAAGACTACTACATTCCTTGGACATTCACAGACAGCTGCGTTATTATTTGGACAGAACAAAGCCTTTCAGAAAATCAGAGCAACTCTTTGTGTCCTATGCTGCAGGAGCTCAAGGGAAGCCTATTTCCAAACAGACAATCTCAAAGTGGATAGCCCACTGCATACGCTTTTGTTACTCTTTTCATGGTAAATCTGTACTTGCAGGCATCAGATCTCACTCCACAAGGGCCACAGCTACCTCTGCAGCTTTCCTCAGGGGGGTTCCTACCAAAGATACTTTGGAAGCAGCCACTTGGAGTTCCATATATACCTTCTCCAAGCACTATCACCTACCATTATACTCCAAATCTAGAGCAGGCTTTGCCACTGCAGTCTTGCAGGGCATTCTGGCTCCTCCTAGCTCCACCTAGTGCCTACCACCCCTTTTTAGCTTTGGGATTCTACCCATCTGTTATGACTGCAGCTGTATGCACGATGAACATAGTACAGTTTTGTACCTACCATAAATGTAGATGTTCGAGTGCTAATACAGCTGCAGTCCAGGTTTCCCTCCCTCCTTCCCCTCTAGGGGTATTCTTTTATGGTGTATTTGCTTGCAACTACTGTTTTTTGATTATATTGCATTGCATTATTACATAATTTTATGTATTGCCTTCCTTCTGGGGCACCTGACATCTGGGGCAAGAAAAACTGAAGAAAATGGCGTCGGCTGGATCTTTTATACCCCTGTCACACTGACGTCAGGGAGGAAGCGACGACAACCGACGCCAGACCTAGACTTTGGAATTCGGCCGACCGAGGACCCGCCTGATGGCAGGAAAACCCATCTGTTATGACTGCAGCTGTATTAGCACTCGAACATCTACATTTATGGTAGGTACAAAACTGTACTTTCCTCTACTTCCGGCTGGGAGCCAGTCATTATCAGTTCATAGCACTCCCTTTTGGACTCTCCACTGCCCCCAGGATGTTCACCAAAGTGATGGCAGTTGTGGCTGCTCACCTTCGGCTGCAGGGGTTCCAGGTCTTCCCCTACTTGGATGATTGGCTGCTTTCCTCTCCCTCCAGGCATCAACTCTGCCAAGCCCAGGGATCTTCTTCTCAAGACTGCTCACCATTTAGGCATAACTGTAAATCTCTTAAGTCCCAATTAGATCCAATACATGTTCTGAACTTCACTGGGGCTCGCTTAGATACCACTCAAAGCAAGGTGTTTCTAAGTCAAGACAGACTTCAATTCCTTTGACATCATGTTTATTACATTCGTCAAGCTCAGTGTCCCCCCTGAGGAGTCAGTTTTCCGGGCGTTGGGATCTATGGTGGCCACAATCACCCTTATCTCTATGGCTCGCCTTCATATGAGGGTTCTCCAGTGGACTCACTGTGGCAGTTCAGTGGTCATTGCTAGACCTGCCCTTATTTCATCCAGTTTGGTTATCTCGAGCCTGCAAGGATTCTCGTCTTTGGTGGCTTCAATCCCCGTATCTTTTTCTGGGTCGTCCACTCCTCCTTCCCGCACCTATGATCACTGTGACCACGGATGCCCCCCTGCTCAGGTGGGGGAAGCATTGCATGGGATGAACAGTCCAAGGCACGTGGTCTTCCCTGGAGACCTATCTGCATATCAACCTCCTGGAGATGAGGGCTGTTGGCATTGCAAGCTCTTCATGCCCATCTTCCCCAAGGGGCAGTTTCCATCCAGACAGACAATATTGTGTAATCTAGTACATCAACAAACAGATTGGACCAGGTATTACCACCTTTGTCTCGAAGCCATCAGATTGTGGGAGTGGGCGATCTCCTCCAGCCGTTTTCTGGTGGCAATGCACATTGGGGGGAAATTCAACATTCTGGCTGACAAGCTGAGAAGATCTTTCTAAAGTGGGGTCAGCCTTGCTGTGATCTCTTTGCCTCTCCTTCCAATGCAAAGTGCAGCAAGTATTTCACTCTGAACCCCCTCTGTGGGAGTCCCCCAGAGATGCTGTAGTTCATGGTTGGCCCTCCAGTCTACTGTATGCTTATCTTCCACTCCCTCTAATTCTGAAATTCATTCAGAAGGCTCGACAGCTGGGGAGCTTAGTGATCCTCATTGGTCCCTTCTGGCTTTGGCATATTTGGTTCCCCTCTCTATGGTCTCATGCAGTGTCTCCTCCTTGGACACTAGATCCAGTTCTGGATCTGATCATGCATCCCTCTGGAATCCTGCAACCAGATTTGGTCAGTCTGAAGCTCACAGCTTGGTTGCTCCTCTGCCAGTGATAGTTAGGACTGCCGGTCTGTCTTCTCCTGTCATGAAGACTTTGGTAGTGGCTCACAAGTCTTCCACCAGGAAGGTTTATTCCAGTAAATGGAAATGTTTCTCCATATGGGCTTCTCAGCATGATCTGGACCCCTTTACTGCTCCAGTTCCCTCCATTTTGGAGTTTTGGGCAGATATTTTTAATCATGGTGCCAGTATTTCTATGCTAAAAATACAGTTGGCAGCAATCTCCCATTTCCACATAGGAGAGTGTTTGGCTTCTTTGGCTTCTTCCAAGCTTTGTAAAGCCTTTTTGAAAGGTACCTTTTTACTTAGGCCTGCAGTCAAGGACCATACCCCCCCTTGGGATCTTACCCTAGTATTACAAGCTTCGATTTCTCCCCCTTTTGAACCAGCAGCTATAGTTGACTTGCAGTTCCTGTCTTGAAAGATGACCTTTCTGGTTGCTATTACCTCGGCCAAGAGAGCATCAGAGATCTAGACCTTATCTGTCAAGTCCCTTATATTGTGTTTAATAAAGACAGGATTTCCTTAAGGACGAATCCCTCATTTCTTCCGAAGGTGGCATCAGAGTCTGACATTAACCAGGTCATTAATCTCTGCTTTCTTTTCTAACTTCCAAAATAAGGGAGAGTATAAGTTGCACTTGCTTGATGTTCACAGGCAACTGTGCTTCTATTTGCATAGAACAAAATCCTTTCATAAGTCTGACCAGACATTTTGTCTAAACCTTGTATGTAAGGGAAAACTGCATGTAAATTGAACTGTGCCTGCTAAATCCTGCATTTATGAGGAATCAGAAGGAATGCTGTATCCGAGTTGAACTGTAGTTTTCTCTTGATATGTGACCCATTTGCCATGCCTGAGTTTTGCTTTGCGAAAAAAAAACATATTTATTTTATATTATTTATTTTGTATGTAAATAAACTGTCAAAGTGGCATATAACTTCCACACTTATTCCTTACTACTTGGATGTTTTCATTGGGCAAAAAACATTAGTCTTTCTGTTTACTCTGGCTTTACCAGCAAAATTATACTGCCAGATGTATTAAATTGCCAACTGCTTACAGACAAACCTATGTTATGTTTAGAAACTTATTTACACTTGGTTTTGCTGGCTTTGTAGTAAGACTCACTGTTGACAATATTTTCTGTAGCTACTGAGTTCTGGGAGAAAATGTTTTAGGCCTTAATAAAATCTATTACAGCCCTCGAGGAGAGGGCAAATGTTGGCACTAATTTACTTTTCATGACAGATGTGCAGCCACTTATCACCTACTCATCCTCCAGCAGCAGATTTCCACCTTGCTGAACCAGCTATTCTCCTTAGTGTGAATCTTTGTCTAGGACAATCCAGAAAAAGCTCAGAACAGATGATGGCATACAGCTTTACTGATCAGCTTTTGAAAGTTATGTTGTTAGGGAGAACTGCCTCCAGGTCCATTGGGTCAGAATTCTAGAATCCCACCTAAGTGGAGGTGCACTGAAAACCTAGTTGGCTCTGAAAGACTGATGCACATGGCTGCCATAAACTTAAGACATTTTGGAAGGTACTGAGGCTTTACCTGAGGCATAGTTCCTTAGGTTTTGAAACTGAACCGTCAGTGCAAACAAGACCAGTAAGATCCACAAATGGTCGTTGTGACATCCCCACACTGGGCAAGTAATTAAGGAGCCTGAATCCTCACTACTGACACTGGAGAGGGTCATGCACTTGGAATACAAATGGATACGCTCAGTATTTCCAGATGCAGACCGCTGTGCATCAAGCACAATTTCCCTTAAGGGCACATAGGGAACACGCTCAGTCCAGGGTCTCATTCTCTCTGACTGTCTCCCTCAAGTTCCGTAATAAGAATCCCCTGTGGTACAGCTGTAGGGTTAGCTCCTGTACTAAGTGTCCAAGCCAAGATGTCCAGCACCCTGTCTGTAAGCCCAGTGCTTGGTGTCCCTGCTCCAAGTAGCTGGCACTGACTGTGAGATTTGATTTTTCACACACACACCTGGGAAAAGGTGGAAAAGATTTACTTGCTGTGTCCCCTTCTACCCAGAGTATAAGGTAGTTACCACCACCACCAGACACTCCACAATCAGCTACTCTAAGGCCCTTAAACTGTGTCCAATTATGCTGTGTAATATTAATAGTAATACAGATGGTGGTAGCTGACCAAGACAGCTAGGCCTTCTAGAGTGGCCTACACAGTGTCACCAAATGTAAGCACTCTCATTGGTTAAATGCTTTCTACAAGGACCCTCACAATAAAAGTTTTAAATAGATTTAATAATAAATAACAGAAGAGCATGGAAATAGTGAATATATATTTACAGTAAATCACATAGTTCAAACCACAGGAAATATTGAAAATAATATTGATGGACAGACTCATGAAAATAAAAAAACAATATCTAAACCAAGCTTCACTATATTCCTGAATCTAGGAGAATTACTGTTCCCTAATAGGTACATACTAGGCTATCTGCCCTAGGGCATATGTAAGCCTAGCCAGAATGTGTTGGCTTTTGCCGCCCCCTTAGATTAGTTCCCTGTGCCTCTGTCCAGCAGAGCCATTAGTTCCCTGTGCCTCTGTCCAGCAGAGCCACTGCAGTGATCCCCAGGTTAAATTTTAAAGAGTGTTAGTGAGGGGCTCTGCCTAATGTAGATTGGAATCCTGTTCCAAAGCATGGGGAGTCTCTGGGACAGGAATCTATCCCTCCAGTAAGTCATGTTTATTGTTATGGTAAGGTTTAGATCCCTAGAGTGTGTGGCTCTCGGGGATTTGTTTTTCCTTCTTGGGATTTTACTCTCTTCTGTACTAGTTTCCTCCTTTTATTGTATAGCTTGTTTATGGCAGGGGTCCACCAGACTGGTTTCCTTTTCTGGGAGGAGTGAGTCTTGGTTTTGCTTGTGATAGCATGATCCATGCATTCTTGCAAGTGCTCATAGAGTGCCTTTGTAAGGGATTCAGCAGCTTGGACAGCATTGTCCTTTAGCATGGGGGCTGTGAACCTTTCCACCTCGGTCTTAAGTAACATGAAGTTTGCTTTTGAAAAGTTTTTCACGGTGGTTTCCT
This sequence comes from Protopterus annectens, assembly GCF_019279795.1. Taxonomy (NCBI): domain Eukaryota; kingdom Metazoa; phylum Chordata; order Ceratodontiformes; family Protopteridae; genus Protopterus; species Protopterus annectens. The sequence continues at coordinate 1,555,232,125 of NC_056743.1, forward strand.
TGATTGGGGGTGGGGGCGGAATGTGTATATCCAGAGTGATTAGTCTATGGTCTGAACTAACCAGCGAGGGGTTGACCTCCGGTGTAGAACATCAGTCGCCCATGTTGGTGATGACCAGTTCCAATATGTTGTCACCTCTGGTAGGGGTATTGACCAGTTGATCCAAGGTGTTCAAGTTTATAAATTCTAGGAAGCGTTGGGCAAGGGAGTTAGTACTTGAATAGTTTTCCCAGTTAATGTTTGGGTAATTGAAATCACCCAATATTAGGGTGTTTGGTAGGACCTTCATATTTTCTAGTGTCTCCAGAAATGCGGAATGGGGGTCCTGGGTCATGGTGGATGATCTGTAGCAAGCTACAATTTGAATTGCAGTTCTGCCCATTGCTAGTTGCACATGGATGATCTCTGAGGCAGTGCTGCACCACTAACCTGGAGGTGTGGGTATCCTTGATGAATATGGATACACCGAAAAGTATGGTATGAGTTATAGCATGGTAGTGCTGGGGTGCTCTCTCGAGCCTTAAACCAGGTTTCTGTTACTGCACAGATATCAATGTTCTCCATACTGAGGAGTGCCTCGAGTGCATGCATTTTGAGGTTTAGACTTCTGGCGTTAAGTAGCATTACCCTTAGTTTTTGGTTACTTGTGCTATTTACGGTGGTGGGTTTGTCTTTTGAGCCTTGCCTAAAAAAAGCACTATGAGGGCGGCAAAAGCCTTGGCCAGTATTCGAAAGCCCAAGGGTGACAGGTGCAAGCCATCCCTTGGTAAGCAACGTGACTTGTCGAGCATGTCATCACAAGTGGAAAGATACTGGATCCCCTTTGAATGACACCAGAAACTTAGCCAATTGTTGAAATTGATCATTTTCCTTTATACTGTGGCATCATTCTTGGTGAGGGCAGGATGCTACTCAGGGTCAGGGTCATACCGGCTTTGGCTACGTGATCAGAGACCTCTTTCATGTCTCTTTTCTTGTAGTCCAGGGAGGTACTTCTCAGATCATTCACACCAACATGGACAATGACAGAGTCGTATTTGTACTTGTTCTGGAGCAACACGAGTGCTTGTGTTATGGGGCAGATCCTGGCGCCTGACAGGCAGCTAACTGTAACCTTCTCCTTGTCCAGCCTAGATGTTCATCGTGCTTACAGCTGCAGTAATCACAGATGGGTTTTCAGCTGTCAGGCAGTCCCTCGGTCGGCCGAATTCCAAAGTCTTGGTCCGGCGTCTGTTGTCGTCACTTACTCTTCTGACGTCAGTGAGGCCAGAGTATATAAGACACAGCCGATGCCATGTTCTCCAGTCTTTTTTGCCGCGTGGTGCCCGAAGTAGAAGCAGTTCGCAAGTGCCGGTCGGCCAGCTCCTGAATTACGAAAAAATTGGAAACGAAGTCTTCATTAAAGCTAAGTACCCCGTTGGGGAAACTTTTCTTGCCTCAGACCGATGTCAGAAAAAGTTAATAATTGTATTTCTTGTGGGAAGCAAATACCGCATAAGGATTTCCATTCCCTCTGCATACCTTGTTTGGGCCCAGACCACGACGTCTCAGGCTGTCGCTTTTGCGCTACCTTCAATAAACACACTATTAAGCGTCGGGCGGAGCTCGCTCAACACTACTTTGGTAAAGCTTTTGATTATAAAATGTCGGACACTCCGACTACCGTTTTGTCCAAAAAACGCAAGGAAAAAGACCGACACGCGAGGCCCACGGTCCCCGCCGACACCACGCCAAAACAGGCTACACGTGGTCCGGTTCTCAGCGAGACGCCTTTGCAGTCCCTGACTACCGACGACACTCCTTTGGCGGTGTCTTCTGTACCCGAGACCACTGGGTCCTCGGCCCTTTCCCAGACTACTACCGAAGCCCCTGCTAATGTAGAACCTACTAATGTGGACAGGTCCACCTCCACCCATGGTGTATTTAGGCCCTCATCTTCTTTCTCAATTAAGGCCTTTACTAAATCCAAAGCAGCCAGGCATCCCACGAGGCCTGTTGCACAGGGCCCATCTTCAGGACCCATGCCTAAAAACAGATGCTAAAAATGGCTGAGGATTTAATTACTCTTATCAGAGGTTCTCATCCCCCTCCTGACAAGAGGCCCAGAGTGGAGGAAGATTCTCCCTCTTCTGATCAGGGATCCATTTTATCAGAACATTCTGATGCAGAGGAACACTCTTATTCTCCTTTTGAGGATTCGGATGCAGAACAGTCCATTCCTCGGTATCCCTCCTGAGGATTTTTCCTTTGGGGAAACCTTGCACACCTTGAGGGAACACTTCCATTGGGAAGGCCAAGACTTTTCAGATTCCAAGAAAAGACTTAGGGAATTTCTTTGGTTACCTCAACACAGACCTCTGGCTATACCCCCTGTTTTGGACATACTGGATGATGTCTATTCGGAGGCTTGTCTTAACCCTGATTCTCTGCCTCCTGCACCAGTCAAACCTGATAGGTATTACAGAGTACCCAGCTCTCACCAATTTCTCTTCAAGAGCCATAATGCTGACCCTGAAACCATTTCACAAGGCCCCAAGGGATTGAAGGCCTCCACTGCCAAGAATCCACTTCCTGCAGAAAGGGAATCCAGATCTTTAGAAAGGTGGGGTAAAAAGGTATATACCTCGGCCACCCTAGCCATGAGGGCCTTAAACTGTCAGTTTCATATGATTAAATAACAAAATGTCTCAACCTGAACAACCAGATTTAAAAGAGTTACAGGATATGATGCATAGTGCAGAGCAAGTGGGTAAACACACTTTACAATGTGGTTATGATGCCCTAGAGGCCTCCAGCAGAGCGGCTGCTACAGGATCAGTCATTCGCAGACATGCCTGGCTTAGGGAACAAAATTTGCCTGATCATGTGAAAGCTAAACTTCTAGATGCTCCTTTACAAAAGGATGTACTATTTGGTACTAATGCTGAGGAGATACTACGGAAAATGGAAGAAAAAGCCAAATCTATGCAAACTGTCAAAGCTTTCTTACAGGTCCAACCACCACGTTTTAGCAGAAATTGGCCTTTAAAAAACTGGTCCTTTCCAGCAACTGACAAGCCCCAAAGAGGTAGATACAGACGCACAAGGGGCAGAGCACAATCTCAAGGATCATATAGAGGCACACAATGGCAAATTCCAGCACCAAGAGGTGGTGAAGACAGTGCACAACAATACAGGAAGCAAACCCAATGACTCCCTCATTTCCATGCCAAGCAGGTCTCAGCTGGCAGCACCTTTGGGAGGGAAACTAGCATTATTTGCAAGCAATTGGCATATTGTCACAACAGACAAATGGATACTGGACATTATAAACAGAGGCTACAAATTTCAATTTCACACTCTTCCAAAAATGAGAGGCATGCCAAACCTGCCACAAAATCAAAGGGCAGAGGCACAACTGCAAATTTCAAAGCTCATAAACATGAGAGCTATTCAAAAGGTACCTACGCACCAACAAGGTCAAGGTTTTTATTCAAGACTTTTTCTGGTACCAAGGAAAGGAACCGACTGGAGACCCATTTTGGACTTATCCATCCTAAACACATTTCTACTCGTACCAAAATTCAAGATGCTGACATTACAGCAACTTCTTCCCATGCTGGGCAAGGAGTTTTGGCTGGTAACATTGGACCTCAAGGAGGCATACTTGCATGTCCCAATCAGACAAAGCTGCAGAAGATACCTCAGATTTCTTGCAGGTTCAATCCACTATCAATTCTCTGCATTGCCCTTTGGCTTATCTACTGCGCCCAGAGTATTCACAAAGTGCCTGACATCAGTTATTGCCTACTGCAGACTTCAAGGGATACAAATTTACCCTTATCTGGATGACTGCCTGATCCAAGTGAACAGCAAACACATACTTCTGGAACATCTGGCATATGTGACACGGTTACTGCTTTCTCTGTGATATACAATCAACAAAGAGAAATCAAGACTAACACCATCTCAGAAAATAACCTTCCTGGGTGCCAACTTGGACACAAACACCCAGATGGCATATCTTACGCCAGAAAAACGGGCAACTATCTCAGTACTTCAAAATACTAGCAAAAAGTACCAGGCTTACTGCAAGGAAAATCCTGCAGGCTCTGGGATTCATGGCATCTTGCATTCTTCTAATCCCATGTGCAAAGCTGCATATGAGGAAACTTCAATGGTACCTAAAAAATCTATGGTCTCAACACAGTCACAGTTTGGAAACAATTATACCAATAATTCCATGTTTGCAAAAGGAATTTCTATGGTGGGCCCAAGCATGTCAAGTAAACACAGGCCTTCCATTCTGCAAGCCTCAAGCAAAACAAGTCATAACCACAGATGCCTCAGATTACGCCTGGGGCACATGAAGGACAGGTGCATTCAGGGCAGATGGTCCCAAAAGGAAAAGCACCTTCACATCAATCAAAAGAAATGCTAGCAGTAATAAATGCAATTACAGCTTTCAAGGACTTCCTGCATCCAGGACAATTACTGATAAGAACAGACAACACCACAGTAATGTGGTACATAAACAAACAAGGAGGAACACATTCATACCCCTTGTGCAGACTAGCCATGACTCTTTGGAACTTGGCTCTGGAAAGACAAATCGAACTTCAAGCACAGTACTTGCCAGGATTGGAAAACACACTGGCAGACAATCTAAGCAGAAATATGACAGATCCACACGAATGGAAGTTACATCCTCAGGTGTTTACAGAAATAATCCAAGCGTGGGGAGGCCAGACATAGATCCTTTTGCCTCCCACAGGAATCATCAATTGGAAAAGTTTTGTTCAAGGACCTTTCATCCAAAGGCCTGGAGAGTGGACGCCCTTTCATTCAGTTGGACAGCATGGACAGTTTACGCATTCCCACCTCTGCCTCTTCTGCCCAAGGTGTTTTTGAAAGCAAGAACAGACAAACCGAGGATGATACTGATTGCTCCAGATTGGCCAAGGCAACACTGGTATCCACTCCTGAGGAGCCTAACACATACTCCTCCCTGGTCCCTGCCTCTAATGCCTCTTCTGCTGACTCAGCACAGCTACAAAACTCTTCACAGTCAGCTGAAAACACTCTATCTCGCTGCATGGAAAATTCCTTAACACCACAACAGACCCTACTCTCCAAGGAGGTGCAGGATGTCATTTTGGAGGCCAGAAGGCCATCTACTAGAAAAGCTTACTCCGCAAAATGGAAGCGGTTTTGCTCTTGGAATGAGAAAAGAGGCCAGGACCTTAGAAAACTGAACTTGCCTCAGGTATTACAGTATCAAGCTGAGCTGCTGAACAGTGGACTTTCCTTCTCCTCCATAAAAATACATGCTTCAGCCATTTCTGCAGAATTCAACACGGATCCCCCTTTATTTTCTCACCCACTCTTACGACAGTTCCTCAGAGGGGCTAAGAATATAAGACCTCCAGGGAAGCAACCAATACCAGCCTGGGACCTTAATTACATACTAGAAAAATTAACATTGCCTCCTTTTGAACCAGCTGCCTCAACAGATTTGCAATATTTGTCCTGGAAAACAGCCTTCCTTCTGGCCATCACTTCAGCTCGTAGGGTTTCTGAACTACAGGCCCTCATGGCGGTGCAGCCCTTCCTCATTTTCCATCAGGACAGGGTTTCCCTTCGTACCAACCCATCTTTTATGCCAAAAGTGGTATCCAGGGTAGCCTTAAATCAAGCCATACACCTCACTACCTTTTATCCCAATCCTCAAAACAAAGGGGAAAGGCTGCTACACTCTTTAGACATCCATAGGCAGCTACGTTATTATTTGGACAGAACAAAGTCCTTCAGGAAATCAGAACAACTTTTTGTGTCCTATGCTGTAGGGGCTCAAGGGAAACCAGTTACAAAACAGACTATTTCCAAGTGGATTGGCCACTGCATACGGTTTTGTTATTCCTATCATGGGAAATCTGTTCCTACAGGTATCAGATCACACTCCACCAAGGCCACAGCTACCTCTACAGCCTTCCTCAGAGGAGTTCCTACCAAAGATATTTTGGAGGCAGCCACTTAGAGTTCTGTACATACCTTCACAAAACACTACCACCTGCCTTTATATTCCAGAACAAGAGCAGGCTTTGCCACTGCTGTTTTGCAGGGCATTCTGGCTCAACCCAGTTCCTCCTAGTACCTACCACCCTATGCATAGCTTTGGGACTCTACCCATCTGTGATTACTGCAGCTGTATGCACGATGAACATAGTACAGTTTTGTACCTACCATAAATGTAGATGTTCGAGTGCTAATACAGCTGCAGTACAGGTTTCCCTCCCTCCTTCCCCACTTGGTAAAGGCATGGGGCCTAACAACCTCTTCATACTACCTGACTGGGTTATCCTGCTATGTTTTATTTGCTTGCTTCCACTGATTTTGGTTTATATTGCATTGCTTGTATATGTAGATAAGCATTATTTATGTATTGCCTTCCTTTTGGGGGCACCTGACATCTGGGGCAAGAAAGACTGAAGAACATGGCGTCGGCTGTGTCTTATATACTCTGGCCTCACTGACGTCAGAAGAGTAAGCGACGACAACCAACGCCGGACCAAGACTTTGGAATTCTGCCGACCGGGGGACCGCCTGATGGCTGAAAACCCATCTGTGATTACTGCAGCTATATTAGCACTCGAACATCTACATTTATGGTAGGTACAAAACTGTACTTTAGTGGGACATCAGTGTGCCTGACTATAGAGTAGCCTATTACTAGTGTGTTGGGTGTGTTATTTTGCCTTAAGGGCTGTTATTGCATGGCACACTGATTATGTGAAGTATGCGTTTAATGGTTTGTGATGGGGTGTGGAGGTTGCTTGGGTGTCTGCTTTGGAGGTCTCTGTTGCTTTTGCAGATTTTTATTTAGAGCCTCTGAGTATGTTTTCATGTATTTATGTGTGTTATTTGCCGGTGTTGGTTTAGTAGGTCTAACTTACTTGATAGAACAATGCACAATGAGATATGTGAGCAGTCTTTCTAGTCAGGTTCCCCAAAACAGAATTCTCAATACTCTGAGATTACGCCCTGTAAAATATAGTATCCAGGATGGCTTGCAGAATGACCTCATCTGGTCACCTGACTGTAGGTTATCACAGCATCCTCCTTTGAAGCAGAGACAGGAATTTAGCATAGACAGCTACAATACACATCTAAATGTTTATGGCAGTGCCTGGAGCATTTCCTCTTTATACTGAGCTAATGAACAAAGGCTTCTTCCAGGCTCACCAACTCCAGTCCTATTCAGCACTGTGGGATGCTGTTTTAATGGTTTAACAGCTCATTTACATTTCCCTTGTTTTTTTTAAGCTAGCTAGTTAACCTCTGCTATCCCAGTACCATGTATTAAAACACATATATTTAATTCAGTTACAATAATACATGTAGATTTCTTTTCATTCCAGCAGGTGCACTGTTGATCCATTTTAACAGAAGCAAACCTCACAAACATTTTCAGCACAAGCATCTGTACAAATCAGTTTGATATACAAATGACATATAATTATTTACAAAATTCCAGCTAGCTGTGCTGTCACAAGTCTTGCATCCACTGCCCTACTTCTGGCATGGCTGGCAGTACCTCTTATCATCATAGCCAATTTAAATTATTTTAAATTGTGGCTAGAAACTCAGATAAACAATGTAATGTAAAATTGTGGAAATTTGGGCTGTTGCATTTAAGAAGTCACTCCCTAGTGACTTAAGAAAATAGATAGCCCAAAGTGACCTTAAGTCTTCTGAACAGTTAGTTGTTGCAATATAGTATTTCTTATTAAGTGAACTTGCAGATTCTAAACCTTACATATATAAAGGGCTAGTAATAAGCCCTCACCTAGTATGCTTTGCCTCTAGTGAAGAAACAACATTGTCTTTTGAAGTAGTTTGTTTTAAATGCTTCAGAGAAGGACATATAGGCAAATACTACACAGCAATGGATAGCAATGCCATGCCTATATAAATTGTTAGCTCTAGTCAGCAGTCTGCCTGAAGGTGTACAGAAGAAATATGATTATACTGTGCTGTTGATGACATTATGCTGTCATCAAATTTAGTCTGTCTGGAAGTGTGCAAAGGAAATATGATAATATTGGTCTGTTAATGACATTATGCTGCATCAAAATTAGTAGAAGGGAATAATTATTAGGATTGTTGTATTCAAGAAGCATGAGTATATGAGTTAAGGCACAATATATTTGTAAGCATAAAACAAAAAAAAATAAGCAGATAATTGAAGTAATATGTGTACATGGAATCAACAGGAGGATACCTTGAAACAAGTAGAAATCCAGACTGTTTTATGTCTGCACCTATGATGCCTAATTTTTCTCATTATGTATCATTGGTTCATAGGTTCATACTAGGCTATCTGCCCTAGGGCATTTATAAGCCTAGCCAGAATGTGTTTGGCTTTCGCCACCCATTTTAAATTTATTTTGCTATACCCTTTTTCGAGGTTAGTATACTGTGCCTCTGTCTAACAGTGACACAGAAGTGATACCCGGGGTAAACCTACGATCTCCCATCCACTCATCAAGATTCCTCTTGAAGAGAGTCAATGAGGGACTCTGCCTAACCTGGACTGGGATTTTATTCCAGAGTGAAGGGAGCGTCTGGGTTATGAATCTGTCCCTCCAGCATGTCCTATTTATTTCAGCTGAGGTTCAAGTCTCGAATGCGTAGCTCGATGGGATTTGGATTTTCTGAGGTGCAGCATGTCCATTAATTCCGGGTTGGACATGGCTTTATACGTCAGGCACAGATCGCCTCTGAACAGGCAGTATGCCACTGAGTAGAGCTGGAGTTTCTTTAACCGGGCAGCATATGGCATCTGTTTGAGCCCTTTGATCCTCTTGATGAGGTACTTTTGGGGTCTTTCCAGTTGCTGCAGGTGTCTGGTAAGGTACATCCCAAAAGGGGCATTGTACTCAATTATGGGCCTGATGAGGGATGAGTAAAGAGGCACGATGACGTCCCCTCCTGATCTAGATGTGAATCCCTTCATGATTAGGTGGGCTATATAAAATGTTTTTCGAACCACTTTGGCCACGTGGTTGTCAAATGAGAGATTGCTATCAACTTGGGTCCCCAGGTCCCTAATTACTTCTTCTGTACTTAATGGATTACCACCTATGTGGTAATTTGTGGGCACTTTGTTTTTGCCAAAGGGGATGACTATACACTTTTTGGCATTTAGCTTGAGGCCATGGCTCTGGCACCAGTTGTCTGTTTCTATGAGGCCCTTTTGGAGGATGCTTGTGTCGGCTGGAGAGTCGATTATGGCACCCAGTTTGCAGTCATCTGCGAACTTGGTCAGCCACAGTCCTTCCGTGTTGGCCTGTACCTCGAGAAATATATACCGAACAAGAGAGGTCCCAGGACTGAGCCTTGTGGGACACCACTTGTAACTGGTTTGGAGTATGACATGGCTCCAGCAATTCTAACCATGTGGGTTCTGTCCTTGAGCCAATTTGCAATCCATCTAGTGACATAGGGGTTTATATTTAAGCTGGTGAGCTTATCTATAATGCCCGAGTGGGGTATTGTATCGAAGGCTTTTGCGAGGTCCAGGTAGGCTGTGTGGACCACCTTCCCCTTGTCAATGGCCTTGGTGACTGTTTCAAAGAAATCAACCAGGTTTAAGAGGCAGGATCTGCTCTTAAAGCCGAACTGGGTAGGATCCAGTGTTTGTAGGTCCCCAATATCTTTATTTATGAGGTCCATGATGATCCTTTCCATAGCTTTGCAGACCAAGCTAGTCAGGCTTATGGGGCGATAGTTTCCAGGATCCGTTGAGGCACCACCTTTATGGAGAGGGACCACTGTTGCTGTACGCCACTCTTTGGGCACATATCCTGTAGTAAGGCTGAGATTGAACAGTAGTTTTATGTTTGGGTTAAGCTCTTCTTGGAGTTCATGTAGGACGCAGCCCGGGACACCGTCTGGCCCCATTGATGCTGTGTTTTTGCTTTGGAGAGGCGGCTCTTACCTGAGCATCTGAGATGTCAGGGGCAGCACTCTGCTGGGATAGATATTTGCCCTTTGGTGGGGAGTTTGTGCTGAACCTGTCAGCTAGGATGTTGGCAATGTCTGTGGGTTCGGTGTATTTTTTGTCATTTTGGAATAATTCTGAGCATATCTGAGAATTACCACCCAGGTTCCTAACATAACTAAAGAAAGCCTTGTGATTATCCTTAGTGTCCTGTGCAATTTTTCTCTCGAAGCTGGCCTTAGACAATTTTATGTGTGCCCGTAGTTTTCTGCTAATACTGATCAGTGATGCCTTCCCTTTTTGGGATTTTGCTCTATCATTTAGTAGCTTCCTCCTTCTATTGTATAGTTTGTTTATGGCTGGGGTCCACCAGACAGGACGTTTGCCTTTGGAGGATTGGGTCTTGGTTTTATTTGGGATCGCATGATCCATGCATTCCTGAAGGTGTTCATAGAATGCGTTTATAAAGGATTCTGCGGTCTGGGCCGTATTTTCTACAGGCCCGGGGGCTTTGAAGGATTCCACCTCAGTTTTGAGGAGTGTGAAATTTGCTTTAGAGAAGTTTTTCACTGTGATTTTCTGGGCAGGGGGTGGGATCGGGATGTGAATATCCAGTGAGATTAGTTTATGGTCTGATCTTACCAGTGAGGCATACACTTCTGGTCTGGAGCATAGAGTCCCCATGTTGGTGATGATCAGGTCCAGTATGTTTTCCCCTCTTGTGGGAGTGGTAACAAGTTGTTCCATAGCATTTGAGTTGATAAATTCTAGGAACCTGTGGGCTAGGGTGTTGGAACTAGAGTAATGCTCCCAGTCTATGTTTGGGTAGTTGAAGTCGCCCAATATAATGGTGTTTGGAGAGACCTTCATATTTTCCAGTGTTCTCAGGAAGGCCGAGTGGGGTTCCTGGGTTTGGGAGGGTGGTCTGTAGCAGGCTATAAACTGGAAGGCAGTTTTACCCACTGTTAGTTGCATATGGATAGTCTCTGATGCTTCATGCTTTGCCACCAACCTGGAGGTGTGGGTATCTTTGATGAATATCGATACTCCCCCTCCTTTTGTGGTTCGTCCAAGTTTTGGGGCCGAAAAGCATGGTATGAGGTATAACCTGGTAGTGCTGGGGTGCTCTCGGGAGCCCTGAACCAGGTTTCTGTTACTGCACAGATATCGATGTTCTCCATGCTAAGGAGAGTTTCGAGTGCGTGCATCTTGAGGTTTAGACTTCTGGCGTTGAGTAGCATTACTCTTAGTTTCTTATCCCTTGTGATACCTATCGAGGTGGGTTTGTCTTCTGAGCCTTGCCTAAAAAAGGCACTATGGGGGTAGCAAGAGCCTTTGCCAATATCCGAAAGCCCAGGGGTAACAGATGCAAGCCCCCTAGCGAAGCATCGTGGCTTGTCGAGCATATCATCCCAAGCTGACAGGCATTGGATCCCCTTTGAATGACACCAGTACTTAAGCCAATTTTTGAAATTGATCATCTTATCTTCATACTGTGGCATCATTCTTGGTGAGGGCAAGATGCTACTCAAGGTCAGGGTCATACCGGCCTGGGCTACATGCTCAGCGAGCTCCTTTATGTCTCTTTTCATGTAGTCCAGGGTGGTACGTCTCAGGTCATTCACACCAGCATGGACAATGACTGAGTCATATTTGTACTTGCCTTGGAGTGACCTGAGTGCTTGTGTTATGTGACGGATCCTAGCGCCCGACAGGCGGCTCACCATGACCCTCTCCTTGTTCAGCCTGGTGAGCGGGACGTCAGTATGCCTGACGATAGAGTCACCTATTACAAGTGCATCAGGTGTGTTGTTTAGTCTTAAGGGCTGTGACTGTTTGGCACACTGGCTTTGTGAGATATGTGTTGCACGTGTTTTGTTTTGGGGTAGCGGCTGCTTGGGTGTATGCTTTGGAGGTCTCTGCTGCTTCGGCAGATCTTTATTTAGAGCCTCCGAGTATGTTTTTGTGTGATTATGTGTTTGGTTTGCTGTTGTGGTAGGTCTATGTGAGACTGGAATTGTAGTGAGTGTGGTTTCCTTCTCCTCCTGACTGGTTATGCCAGTACTGAGTTGAGAGAGCTTAGCCTCCAGTTTGGCTATATGGTTGCATCTCTCACATGTGTTGGAATTTGTTGGGAGGAGGAGAGGGTTGTCTGTGTACATGAGGCAGTTGTAACATTGCCTCAAGATTCCCAGATTCACCAGCTGGACCGGAGAGGAGATCGACAACTCACCTTTGGACATGCTAGAATAATATTGGGAATTCCTTAATAATTGAAAACCAGGGCCAGTGGGGAGTGAGGGTGTAGTGCTTTTAATTTTTAGTGCTGACTTATATAATTGCTTTAGTGAGCAAGTGCCAGGTAACTTAAGTGCAATGTGTTACAGGTAACTTAAATGCAAAAACGACAAACAGTAACTTTCTTTCAAATGAAACAAGGAAATAAGTACAGTAAGCAATGCAGATATCACTAGTGATCCACAGAAGCGCTGAGAAGTCACAGATTAGGTGGAATTAGCATTCCAGGGAAATAACAAGCGAACAAACAACAAGCATATAAACAAAGCTAGATTCAGCAGGCCTGGATCTAGTCTATGCTACAGCAAACAAGGTGTACCAATTTCAGTAAGATACAGTTCAAATATTCAGGCACTATAAACCTTTAACCAGAAATTCTCAGCTCAGAAGGGCAGAGTCCAGCCTCTTCTCCCACAAGAGTGCAGACCACAAACCTTCTTAATGTAAAATAACTGGCCTGAAGCCCAAGTGCTTAAACCAGAACTAATACACTTTAAGAATAACAGACACTGGGCTCTCAGTCAGCAGTTCCCAACTTAGAAGGATGAAAGCTACGTGTCCTGCCACCACAGTGCATGCCACAAACCTTCCTAATGTATAACAACTGGTCTGAAGCCCAAGTGCTTAATCCAAAAGACTTAGAATGATAGCTACACTTTAATCAAGTTACTATCAAGCAGTAATAAATACAATTGAATACTTTAGCGAATGCCTGGATTAGTGCTCAAGTTACACAAACACAGCTAGATCCAGCAGGCCCGAATCCAGTCTATGCCACAGCAAACAAGGCGCACCAACTTCAGTAAGAAGCAGTTCAGATATGCATGCACTATAAGCCTTTAATCAGAAATTCCCAGCTCAGAAGGGCAGAGTCCAGCCTCTCTTCCCACAAGAGTGCAGACCACGAACCCTCTTAATGTAAAATAACTGGCCTGAAAGCCCAAGTGCTTAAACCAGAAATAATACACTTTTAGAATAACAGACACTGAGCCCTCAAATCAGCAGTTCCCAACCTAGAAGGATGTAAGCTACCTGTTCTGCCACTACAGTGCAGACCACAAACCCTCCCAGTGCAAAACAATTGGTCCAAAGCCCAAGTGTTTAAACCAAAAGGCTTAGAATGAGTTACACCAAGCAGTAATAAATACAATTGAGTACTTTTAAGATGATGCAAAAGTAAAAAAGTAGGTAGAAACACAAGTACAGTAAAAGCAGATGAAATTTTTTTTTTTTTCTGAATAAGTGCTGAGATCAAAGAAACAGATTTGAGTGCTGAAACTAGAAAACTGGCTAGTTATAAGAAAAAAAAACTAAGCTAGAAGGCTTCCCTCCAACACAGAAGGGCTTGGGGGCTCAGAAGCCTACAAATAGTCTATACCACTTAACAGGAAAGGCAGGAAACAAGCTTAAATTTTTATTTATTTATTTATTTATTTTCTTTTTTTTTTCTTTTTTCTTTTTCCCAGATGCTCTCTTTGTACACAGTAGGAGTGCCTGAAATCAGAATATGATCTCACTGCACTCAGTTGAGTGAGCAAATGAGATGGGCACAGAAGGAGTATCCAAACACAAATTTACAAGAGGGGCGGGCAGTTGCAAGGCCACTAAGATTAACACCAAAACAAAAACAGGGAGGGTGGGGTGGGAATAACTGAAGAGCAGAGTCAAAATTTCCAGTTCAGTTAATATTCCTTTCACACAGTTAAAATCAATTTAAATACTGTATTTTTTTTGAAAAAAAAGAGCAGATAAAGGTACTTAAATTCTCTTGTACGTCCAGTTGAATACAGCAAGTCCTTAGCCAGCCAAAGCTGAGGTTTTTAAGCAGAAAATATTTCACACTGTACCACTTAAATAGGCAAGGACAGGAAATCAAAGAATGTGACTACCCCCACACCTGTAATTACTAGCAAATAACAAAGTTCAGCAAACACTGACTAACTTCCAGTTCAGTTAATATTCCTTCCACACAGTTAAAATCAATTTAAATACTGTATTTTTTTGAAAAATTAGCCAGAATTGTTTCCAGTTTAGACAGCTATGGAATCTAGATGGAAAGGTTCAGCAATATATACCTCGAGATATACATAGCACCATCAAAAGAGAAAAATGCAAGGATATAAGACACAAAGTGAGCTAAGATTTGACTCTTAAGTAGAGTTTAGATAAATTTAATAGTGAATCTTGATAAAAGATTTCTGTTAAAATATGGAAGCCAGTACAGAAACTGACAAGAGCCGTGAGTTTCACCAGAAGACTCCTGCAGTTAAAGTGACAAAATAAGTAAGTGTAGAGACTGATGGTGAAAGGCCACCTAGTTAAGAATATGCTAAGGGAAATGGGTATATAAACTAATTAAGGGGACAGATGGGTCTCATACCAAAAAATAATGGGAACCCTTTATACCAGTGTAGACAACCACCTATCAACAGAAACAAGACTATAACGGAAAACAGTAAAACTACCCTCAAGGCAGAGAAAAAGAAACCTCCAGATCCTGTGGTAGAGAAATTTTTTTATAAGTTGCCTTTTTCTAAATTTGATAAACAAGAGGAACCTTTTTACATGTGCCTGTATTTGTAGATAGAGAGACTACGGCTTCCATTTCACATCAGTATACTGAGAAAAATATTAACTTTGCTGACTTCCAGATAAGCCATGTCAATTCCAAGAAAGCTGACGAAGGGTATTATGCTAAGCAGAGGATGACAGGATATTGAAATAACAGATGAGTAAGAAAAGGAGCAGAATAACCTTAATACTGTCCCCTCATTTGAGGCAATAAATGACCTGTTATACAGGGTAATCAGAGACAACAAATACTTTGCCAGTTAGGTGATGTTCTGACTGAAACCACTGTTGCAGCTTTCCTGACATATGGATTGTCATCTCTGACTTCCAGCCAGGGTACCAAAGCTTTATCTTCCTGATGTATTCCATCCGAAATGACATCAGCTTGTGTGAGTTGGGGTATATAGATAAATGTATGAACTTGGATCCTCAGACTGTCAAATGCAGGTTGTGTATCCATCAGATTGATCACTGTTTGTTCGTTGGTACCTTTGCTTCAATAGTTATCCAGGTAAGTGCCTCATTGAGGAACCTTCCCTTTTATATACACTATTTTGTTGAAAGTTTTTGGTTGTCAGGAGTGGTAAGTGCAAGTGGAAGTATGCTAGGCAGATTCCATACAAGGACTTATATACCAAGTGTCTTTTTTGACTAGGCCCTGAACACAATTAGAGAACTTGCTCATTCTGTCAGTCATTCATTCTCATGATCCTTAGTTAGAGGCTTTCCACTTTTAACACCTGTCTAGAGACCCAGCATCTTAAACACTTGGCTCAGTCCAAGATGGTTGACTCCATGTCCTTGGACACACCTTTGCCGCTGAAGAAAAATCTAGAGTCTCCTTGACCAGATCTGCAATTCAATGTTTCTGACTCAGATGTACCCGCGGAGGTATCCCAGCTAACAGTACATCAGGTTACCTCTCAGATGCCTGCTACCAAGACCCCATCATAGGCTGGTATGGCTCTTGAGACCTTGCAGATTGCTGCTATGTCTGATTCATCTCATCATTTCCAAGGGACCACAAAGCATCCCTCAGATTTTACTTAGGGAAGAGATTTCAAGCTATCTAACAGAAGTCATACAGAGTTCTGAACCTCTATATCTCTAGGTGGACCATCCATTCATCCACAGTCTCTTGTTTTTCCTATTTTTGCAGATGGGTTGGGGTGTCACTTCAAGAGTTACAAACATCTAGAGACAACTTTTACACTGCAGAGTCACTAGCTCTGCTGAGGTTATTCATCCACACCACACACACACACCTGTGGCCAATTTAGTGTGCCCATTCCACTTACAGCATGTCTTTGGAATATGGAGGAAACTGCTGACATCACATCACGCCTAAAAGCAAAAGATTAAGATTAGGCATGTAGCACTTCCCTCAGCAGCTAGTGAGAAGGACATAATGGACTTCTCACAGGGGTTGTTCAAAGCTATTATGTCTTTGAATCCTTCCTCCTTTGGATCTTCACAACCACAGGCTACTCCTGAAAAACCTCCCCTGGTTTCATCTTCTGAAGAACAAGACTATTATTCTGACCATTCTCTGAACTATTCCTCTCAACTGCATTCTCCAGGACAAATCTCTTCTGATGAAGAGGACTTTCTCATCGGATTCTCCTATTGAGGAAGCTTCCTTGGGGAGACTATACAGAACAAGATCAACCGTTTATTCATGCATATCTCTGATGTTCAGAACAGGTATTACAGACTCCTGGAAATGGGTATCCATGTCCCGTCTTCAGTTCCTCCTGTCCCTGAGGCTTTCCAAGATGCTTTTCATTCCACCTTTTCTGCACCTGACTTTCAACCATCAGCTCCTAAAAGACCAGAGAGGTTTTACACGATGCCTGATGACTTAAAATATTTATACAAGAATCCAGTGGCAGACCCCTCTGCAGTAACTTTCTCTTCAGATTAGCACTTAGCAGAGCCATAGTGGCTTATGCCTTACCTATGTATTAAGACAGTAGGGCTATGGATAGGTGTGAAAAGACAGAATACACCTTTACTGCCCTTACTTTTAGGTCATTAACTAACAGACTGAAGTGACAAAGTACTTGATCTCTGTCCTTCCTTTCTTAAATAATGTTATACTGGACCCTTCTACTTCAGATTCAAAGCATCAAATGCAGAGCTCTGTCCCAGATCACTGAAATAGACAGACATTAAATGCATTTGCAGTGCTGTGGATGTTTCTGCTAAGGCAGCTGCCACTGGATTTGTTATTCTCAGATATGTATGATTTTGCAGTCAGCCTATCCTTGAGAATTTCAAATTAAAAATTTTAGATTCTCCCTTAGGGTGGCCACGGTGGTACAGTGGTTAGCATTGCCGCCTCACAGCAAGAGGTTCTCCGGTTCGATCTTTGGTTGGGGTGCCTTCTGTGTAGAGTCTGCATGTCCTCCCTGTGGTCACATGGGTTTCGTCCGGGTGCTCCAGTTTCCTCACACATCCCAAAGACATGCTGTTGGTGGATTGGACACACTAAATTGGCCCTAGGCTTGAGTGTGTGTGTGCCTTCTGTGGAAGGTTGGGTGCCAGGCTGGCAACTTGACATTGTAAAAACTCCACTGCCAATCATAAGTGGACAGGTGATCCTCTGTGACGACCTCTAACTGGGAAAAGCCGAAAGAAGAAGATTCTCCCTTAGACAAGGATTTACTCTTTGGTCCTCAGGCTGACTGTTCAAAATTTTCCAAGACCAGAGTAAGACTATGAAAGTCTCCAGGCAGATTCTACTTTTCTCAAATCCTAGATACCATAAGAACTACTCATCTAAACCCACCTTCTTCATTAGAAGGGATACTAGGACTGCTGAGAAACAAAGAAACCCCCCTAGGAAAAGGTACTCTGAAAAAATGCATAGGGAACCTTCAACAGGGAGGCCTCCCTTTTGAAGCAAAAATCTGTGGCCACCTCTGTAGTGCCCTTCTCCCCTCCTTCAGCCACATTATTCCTCTTTTCCAAAGACTGACTCTCTTTCTCCCTGGCCAGGTAGGAAGTTATTATTGCAGACAAATGGTTCATCTCCATCATCAAGGATGGAGGTCTTGAGAAACTATTTCCCCTCTGAAAGGCATGCCTCAATCTCCTCAAAACCAAATATCCTTTTTTCCCCCCATTGTTCAAGATCTCTTGAATCAGGGCAGAATTGAGCAAGTCCCAAAGTACTTCATAGGAAAAGGGTTTTACTCCAGGATTTTTGTAGTCCCAAGAAAAGAAGGGCAGTGGAGACCCATCCTAGACTTCTCTCTCCTAAACACTTAGTTGAAGGTACCTTCTTTCAAAATGCTCTCTCTTCACACACTGTCTTTCATCCTCTCCCAAGCTTTCTCTGTCATTAGATGTAAAGGACACCTCCTTATGCATACCCTTTTGTCTTTCTTGCAAGAGATTACACATGTTTTCCACTGGCTCCCCGCATTTTCATTTTACTGCTCTGCTTTTTGGTCTTGCCACAGTTCAAAGAGTTCATAAAGTGTATAACTCCAGTAGTAGCTTTCTGTTGAGCTCAGGAAATCCAAAATTGTCCCCTACCTGGGCAACTACTGATTCAGGCTCTCTCTCTGTCTCCAGAAATTCTTCAGCATCTAAATTTCACCTTCTATAACTTATAACAGGTCTGGGTTTCATGATAAACTACAAAAAATCCCACATCATCCCTACACAGGATCTGGTTTTCCTAGGCTGCAGACTAGACAGAAAGAAAATGCATACCTTCCTCTCCAGGACAAAATTCACAGTCTGCTAATTTTCTTCCCCAAAATCTCTCTTATGCAACTCATTGCTCAGTAAGGGAGATGCTAATGACTTTGGGATTTATGGCAACCACCATCCTTGTCCTCGCCTGGCCAGACTTCACATGAGAAAAATCCAAACATACCTGAAATCTGTGTGGTCCCAGCACTGCCACCCCTTGGACACCCTGATTCCTCTCCTTTGTCTCAAAAAGTAGTTGCTTTGGTGGAAGGGACAGGTCATCCTCAACCCAGGACTGCCATTCACACCACTACCTCCTCTTCAACAGGTTTGCAAAGATGCCTCAAAGAAGGAGTGAAGGGAATTAACAAGATCACGCCAAGTGCAATGCAATGGAAACCTCAGTTAGTGAATTATGATATCAATCTGAAGGAAATGAGGGCTCTTCTATGAGCCCTTCAGATTTTCTCCCACCTCTGGAAACCCCAGGCCACTCCTGGTGTACAGAGACAATACCACAGTTCTGTGGTATATAAACAAACTGGGAGGCACCACGTCTTGCCAGCTGTGCAGATTAGCACAGGAGGCAGGGAACTTGGCAACCCAAATGGACATCAGACTCACAGCTATATACATCCCTGGTCAGGAAAATGTGCTAACAGACTTCTTAAGCCACTCCCTAGAGAATCTCTGTGAGTGGACATTGAACAGAGAGGTTTTCCAGATGATCACCCTTCGGTGGGGCACTCCTCAGATGGGCCTTTTTGCTTCACAAACCAACCATCAGCTTCCCCATTTCTTCACCAGGAACCTTTGTCCCACAGCCTGGGGGACAGATGTCCTTTCCTTCCAGTGGGCAGGGAAGTTCCTCTGTACTTTTCCTCCTCTGCCACTTGCAAAAATTCTTCTCAAGGCACAAAAGGAAGCCCCCAAACCCCTTTTACTGGCATCATTTTGGCTAAGGCAACATTGATTTCTCCTGTTATTTTATGTGACAAAGGGAAATTTCAAGAGAATACCTATTCAACTGGACCTGTTAACTCTGCAAAAAGGAATGCTGCTCCACCCAAATATTCCATCTCTCAGCTTGACCCTATGGATGATAGGATTTTAATTCCTCAAAGACACCTCTTCTCCCAAGAAGTTGCTCAAGTCCTGCAGGAGGCCAGGAGACCCACTACTAGAAACTCTTTCACAGGAATCCCATTCGGCTTTCCTGAAAACATTGGATCAGGAATCCCACTCGGCTTTCCTGAAAACATTGGAGAACATGAAGATCTCTCCGAACACCATTATGTTGGGCGACTTCAACTACCCAAACATAGACTGGGAGCATTACTCAAGCCCCAGCACCTTAGCCCAAAGGTTCCCGGAATTTATAAACTCAAATGCTATGAAACAACTAGTCACCACTCCCACAAGAGGGGAAAACATACTAGACCTGATCATTACCAACATGGGGACTCTATGCTCCATACCAGAAGTATATCCCTCATTGGTAAGATCAGACCATAAATTAATTTCACTGGATATCCACATCCCGACCACACCCCCAGCCCAGAAAACCACAGTGAAAAACTTCTCAAAAGCGAACTTCACACTTCTCAAAACCGAAGTGGAATCCTTCAAGGCCCCAGTGGAAAGCCCAAACTCAGAATCCTATATAAAAGCATTCTACGGACATCTCCAGGAATGCATGGATCATGCTATCCCAAACAAAATCAAGACTCAGTCATCCAAAGGCAGGCGTCCAGTCTGGTGGACCCTAGCCATAAATAAACTGTACAACAGAAGGAGGAAGCTACTACATGATAGAGCAAAATCCCTAAAAGGGAAGGCATCTCTGATCAGTACTAGCAAAAAATTATGATCCTTCATAAAATCCTCCAAGGCCAGCTTCGAGAGAAAAATTGCACAGGACACTAAAGACAATCATAAGGTTTTTTCAGTTATGTTAGGAACCTGGGATGCAACTCCCAGACTTGTTCTGAGTTGATTCTAAATGACAAAAAATACACTGAACCCACAGACATCGCCAATATCCTGGCAGACAGGTTCAGTGCAAACTTCTCCACCCCCTCCCCCCAAAAGAGCAAGTATCTATCCCGGCAGAGTGCAGCCTCCCAAACATCTCTGATGCTCAGGTGAAGGCCGCCATCTCCAAAGCAAAAAATACTGCTTCCATTGGACCAGATGGCGTCCCAGGTTGCGTCCTACATGAACTCCAAGAAGAACTAATCCCTCAAGTAAAACTGCTGTACAATCTCAGCCTCGCTACAGGATATGTGCCCAAAGAATGGCGTACAGCAACAGTGGTCCCACTCCACAAAGGTGGCGCCTCTAAGGACCCTGGAAACTATCGCCCCATAAGCCTGACTAGCCTAGTCTGCAAGGCTATGGAGAGGATCATCATGGAACTCATAAACAAAGACATTGGGGACCTACAGACACTAGATCCTACCCAATTTGGCTTCGTCAAGAGCAGATCCTGCCTTTTGAACCTGGTCGACTTCTTCAAAACAGTCACCAAGGCCATAGATGAAGGGAAGGTAGTCCACACAGCCTATCTGGACCTCGCAAAGGCATTTGACACAATACCCCACTCAGGCATCATAGATAAACTATCCAGCCTAAATATAAACCCCTATGTCACAAGATGGGTCGCAAACTTGCTCAAAGACAGAACCCACAGAGTCAGAGTTGCTGGAGCCATGTCAGACTCGAAACCAGTCACAAGTGGCGTCCCACAAGGTTCTGTCCTGGGACCTCTCTTGTTCGGTATTTACTTTTCTGAGGTACAGGCCAATGTGGGAGGACTATGGCTCACCAAGTTCGCAGATGACTGCAAACTGGGCGCCATAATCGACTTTCCAGCTGACACAAACATCCTTCAAAAAGGTCTCGCAGAGACGGATAACTGGTGCCAGAGCCATGGTCTAAAGCTAAATGCCAAAAAGTGTATAGTCATACCCTTTGGCAAAAACAATGTGCCCACAAATTACCACATAGGTGGTAACCCATTAAGTACAGAGAAAGTAATTAGGGATCTGGGGACCCAAGTTGATAGCAATCTCTCCTTTTACAACCACATTGCCAAAGTGGTTAGAAAGACCTTCTAAATAGCCCACCTCTTCATGAAAGGATTCACATCTAGATCAAGAGAGGTAATCATGCCCCTTTATTCATCCCTCATCAGGCCCATCATAGAATACAATGCCCCCTTTGGGATGTACCTTACCCGACACTTGCAGCAATTAGAAAGACCCCAAAAGTACATCACCAGGAGGATCAAGGGACTCAAACAGATGCCATATGCTGCTCGGTTAAAAAAACTCCAGCTCTACTCAGTTGCATACCACCTACTTAGAGGCAATCTATGCCTGACATATAAAGCTATGTCCAACCCAGAATTAATGGACATGCTCCACCTCAGTAAATCTAAATCCCTTAGAGACACTCGCTCGAGGGACTTGAACCTCAGCTCAGAAATAAATAGAACATGCTGGAGGGACAGATTCATAACCCAGAGGCTCCCTTCGCTCTGGAATAGAATTCCAATTCATGTTAGGCAGAGCACCTCACTGACTCTCTTCATGAAGAATCTTGATGAGTGGATGGGGGATCGTAGGTTTGTCCCGGGGATTACTTCCGTGTCACTATTAGACAGAGGCACAGTAAACTAAACTTTAAAAAAGGCACAGTATACTCAAATCAAGGGGTGGCGTAAGCCAAACACAATTGGGCTAGGCTTATAAATGCCCCAGGTCAGATAGCCTAGTATGAACCTATGATCCTATAAGCTAAATGTAAAGGTTTTCCTATTGGTGCCACACACAGTCAAAACCCACTCATCACAAGTTCCTGCTGTACTGCAATATCTCTGCAAACTACTTTGATCAGGTTTGGCCTGCTCTTCAGTAAAAGCGCACTTGTCTGCTATTAATGCCCATCTCCATCTCCCTCTCCCTCTTAGCCCTCCGTTTATAGCTAGGGCAGAAGTCATGCTTTTCCTCATGGGAGTCCTGTGTCTTAATCCACCAAGGAAACCCATCTCTCCCTCTTGGGATCTTAATTCTGTGCTGGAAAAGCTTACACTGGCTCCTTTTGAAACAGCATCTTCCACTTCTGTAAACTTCTGTACTTGTAAAGCTGTCCCTCTCTTAGTTCACACCTCTGGCAGGAGATTTTCTGAGTTACAAGCTCTCATGGACATTCCCCCTTTTCTTATTTTTACCCAAGGACAGGGTTTCTCTCAGAGCTAATACATCCTTCATGCCTAAGGTAGTGAACGAGCTGCACCTCAATCAAGCTATTCACTTACCCACTTTCTTTCCCAGTTAATAAAACAAGGGCAGGAGAGGATCTTACATTGTCTGAACATTCACAGGCAATTCAGATTTTATCTGGACAAAACTAAATCCTTCAGAAAGGCTGACCAGCTGTTTATAAAATTTATGAGCCCTAAGCTGGGTCAGCAGGTCTCCATACAAACTATTGCAGCTTGGATTTCTAAGGCAATCTCTTTCTGCTACTTACACTATGGTTTAAACCTTGCTTTCCTGCCCTAAAGCACATTCTACTAGGGATAGGGCTTTTCACAAAGGAGTAAACTCCAGGTCTTTCTTAGAGGCTGCCACTTGGTCCTCTGTGCACACATTTACAAAACACTACAAAATAGATGTTTCTCCAAGTGCAGGGCAGCCTTTGTTATCTCAGTCCTGTCCAGACTGCTGGACAACTCTTCTACTAGGTAGCCAACTAGCCTTCCTTCCTTCCTTTAGCTCTGGGAATCACCTATATGTCAGGAATACTGCAACAGTGAGTTCAGTAAGGACATAGTTGTGTGTGAACATGCAGTAAATGTTCTACTGATCATTGTTGCAATACCTCTTCCCACCTTTATCCTCTCCT
The DNA here is from genome assembly GCF_019279795.1 of Protopterus annectens. Taxonomy (NCBI): domain Eukaryota; kingdom Metazoa; phylum Chordata; order Ceratodontiformes; family Protopteridae; genus Protopterus; species Protopterus annectens. The sequence continues at coordinate 1,555,255,592 of NC_056743.1, forward strand.
CTCTGCCTCACATCAACTTTCCAGTTCCCCCCCAGATGTTCTTCATGTTTCACTGTTGCAGTCATTCCATTTGGGTAATCTGCTGGCAGGTTGCCCTCAGTCGGCCTGATTAACAAAGTCTTGGGTCCTGCATCAGTTGCTGTCTCTTCTTCCATGACGTCAGGTCATCAGGGGTATAAAACATGCAGCCGATGCCATTACATCAGTCTTTCTTGCCGCGCGGTGCCCAAAGCAGAAGCAGTTCGCAAATGCTGGTCAGCCGACTCCTGAAATTTTCTTCAAGTTTCAGAACCAGTCTTCAACTAAAAAGCTAAGTACCCCATTGGGGAAACTTTTTCTTGCTCCTTACCGATGTCAGTAAAAGTTAATAATTGCATTATTTGTGGGAAGCAAATACCTCATAAGGATTTTCATTTGTACTGTATTCCTTGCCTAGGCCCTGACCACAACGTGCCTTGCTGTCGGTTTTGTGCTAAATTTAATCAATGCATTATTAAACGTCGGTATATTTTAGCTTCTAAATATTTTGGTTCAAGATTTAACTATCCAGAAATGTTGTCGGTTAGCAATCTGACTACAGGAATACCTAAAAACACAAAGAAAAAGACAGAGACAGGCCGTCGAGGTCCAAAACTGACAACGTCGTTTCTCCTAAGCCAGTCGCCAGTTCGCTGGTACTCGGTGAGGGGCTTTCACAGCTCCTGATACCCACTACTTCTGATTTGCAGGCCTATACTGAGACCCATTCAGAGTCCGGTATGCCGTGAGATGCTTCAGTTATGGAACCCGCGGATGTCTCTACCTTAGATGGGACCAGAGCCGCTGTGCAGGCACCGGCTTCTGATGGTGTTTTCAGGTCTACAGATTTGTATATTAGACCGACACCATCTTCAAAGCTAAGGCCAAAATCAAAATCTGTGTCTAAAAAACTAACGTCTGGGCCACATGTGCAGGCCCCTACGCCTAAAAAAACAGATTATCAAAATGGCTGAACATTTAATTACTCTGATCAGGGGTAGCCAACCCCCCCCCCCCCTTCTAAAAGGCCTAGGCAAGACTGATTATGAGTCTTCTGAACAGGATTCGATTTCTTCTGACTCTTCTAATGAACAGGATTTGTCTGTACAAACTTATGAGGACTCTGATGCAGAAGATTCCATTCCTTCTGCTTCTCCCCCTGAGGATTTTTCTTTTGGGGAAACTTTACATACTTTAAGGGAACATTTCCACTGGGAAAGTCAGGATTTCTCTGAATCTAAAAAGAGACTTAGGGATTTTCTTCTTCTTCCTCAGCATAGGCCTTTGGCTATACCTCCTGTTTTAGACATTGTTGATGATGTTTTTTCAGAATCTAGTATGGTTCCTGATTCTCTGCCTCTGGCTCCTTGTAAGCCAGACAGATACTACAGGGTTCCTGACTCCCACAAATTCATTTTCAAAAATCCTATTGCAGATCCTGAAACCATTTCTCAGGGTTCCAAGGGCATTAAGGCCTCTACTGCTAAAAATCCTTCCCCTTCTGATAGAGATTCCAGGGCGCTGGCTAGATGGGGTAAGAAGGTTTACACTTCTGCAACCTTGGCAATCAGAGCTTTAAACTGTCAATTTCATATGCTTAAATATCAACAGCATATTATGGGACTGCTTAAACAGAAATTTATGTTAATTTCTGACTGTGTGGAAAATAAAGATTTACATGATTTATTGCTTTCAGCTGAACAAGTTGGAAAACATACTTTGCAATGTGGTTTTGATTCTTTGGAGGCCTCTTGCAGGGCTGCTGTAACTGGGTTTGTGTTAAGAAGGCATGCTTGGCTCAAAGAGCAAACTTTGCCTGATCATGTTAAAGCAAAAGTGTTGGATGCTCCTTTACAACAGGACCGTCTCTTTGGTAATAAGGCTGAAGAAGTTTTAAAAAAGATGGAAGATAAAGCTAAATCTATGCAAACTGTGAAATATTTTTTACAAGTGCAACCTCCAAGATTTAGTAGGCACTGGCCTACTAAGAACTGGTCCTTTCCAGTTCCTTCAAGAGCCACTCAAGGCAAACCCAGACACTCCAAAGGCTCCAGGTTTCAGTCACAAGGGACTTTTACAACAAAACAATGGGGTGCCACTTCCTCCAAATCTGGAAACAACAAGGCACCTCCCTATGGTAAGCAGTCTCAATGACTTCCCTTTACACTTACCAAGCACTTACCTTTTGGCCGCCCCTTTGGGGAGAATACTGGCACTTCATACAAGAAACTGGAAACTTATAACCCAGGACAAATGGGTTTTAAATATAGTATCCCAGGGATATAGATTTCATTTCCACATGTGGATGGCCAGACCTGCCCCAAAATCAGTGGCCAGAGGCACAGAAATAGGTACTGTCCCTCATGAACATGGAGGCTATTCAACTGGTTTCAGAAGAGGAAAAGGGACAAGGTTTCTATTCAAGACTTTTCCTGGTGCCCAGAAAAGACAAATCATGGCATCCAATTCTGGACTTATCTATTCTAAACACATCTCTGGACATTCCAAAATTCAAGATGCTGACTCTTCAACAGTTACTTCCTATGCTAGGCAAAGATGCCTGGTTGGTAACTCTAGATTTAAAAGAGGCTTACCTGCATGTCCCAGTCAGGGAATCTTGCAGAAGATACCTCCGCTTCAAAGCAGGCTACTTGCATTACCAGTTCTCTGCACTGCCCTTTGGCTTATCTACTGTGCCCAGGGTCTTCACAAAATGCCTGGCTCCAGTAATTGCATTTTGCAGACAAAGAAATATTCAAATATATCCATATATGGACGATTGTCTAATTCAGGCAGAAAACAGGGACATTCTTCTAAAACATCTGGTGTTTGTAAAAAAGGTTTTAACTTGTCTAGGGTACACCATAAATGAAAAGAAATCACAACTGGTACCCTCTCAAAAAATTACATTCCTGGGTGCAAGCTTGAATACAACTGCCCAGATGGCTTACCTTACACCAGAAAAGCAACTTCATTTGGTAACTTACTTCAAACAGGTGGCCACAAAAACCCTGCTATCTGCAAGACAAATTCTGCAAACCTTGGGGTTCATGGCCTCCTGCATTCTTCTAATTCCATATGCAAGACTGCATATGAGGAAACTTTAGTGGTACTTAAAAATTTATGGACTCAACACAGTCACAGCCTGGAAACAATGATTCCTATCATACCTTGCCTGCAACTAGAGTTCCTATGGTGGGCAGAGGCCTGTCACCAAAACAAGACTGTCATTCACTCCACCCCCTGCCGCCCAAATTCTAACTATAGACACATCAGACTATGCTTGGGGGGCTCATCTGGCAGGGAAGTGCATTCAGGGCAAATGGAGCCCAAATCAAATGCACCTTCATATCAATCAAAAAGAGATGCTAGCTGTACAGAATGCTCTGACAGCCATCAAGGACTACCTTCAACCAGGACAATTATTGATAAAGACAGACAACACCACAGTTATGTGGTACATAAACAAGCAAGGGGGGTACACACTCCTACCCCCTTTGCAGACTAGCCATGGCATTGTGGAACATGGCCTTGACCTATCAAATATAGCTACAAGCTCAATTCCTGCCAGGAAAGTTGAATACTCTGGCAGATGAACTAATCAGAAATCTCATGGAGCCACACAAATGGAAACTGGAACCACAGACTTTCAACATGTTGACACACAAATGGGGGAGTCTGGACATAGATCTTTTTGCCTCACCCCAGAACTATCAGTTGGACAAATTCTGCACAAGAATTCATCACAAAAAAGCTTGGAAAGTGGATGCTCTATCTTTCAGCAGGAAAAACCTATCAGTCTATGCCTTTCCCCCTCTGCCTCTGCTCTGCAAAGTTCTACTAAAAGTCAAACAGGACAGACCAAAAATTATTTTGATTGCTCCAGACTGACCTCGCCAACACTGGTACCCACTCCTGCGCAATGTGTTACACCTTCCACCATGGCATCTGCCTCAGACACCTTATCTGCTGTCTCAGCAGAACAACCAAATTCTGCACACTCATCTCCAAACTTTGAACCTCGCAGTATGGCTTATTTGTTTGTCTTTTGGCTTTTCCTGGTAAGGGGTTGCGACAGCGGAATTCCGGTCTGCTAATGATTGGCAGTAGATTTTTTTTTTTTACGAAATGCCGAGGTGCTAGCTCGACGCCCAACCTTCAACGAAGGCACGTCCATTTACGCACGCATGTCTTTCGAATGCTACCCAACCGTGGGGAGGACATGCAGACTCCACACAGAAGGCACTCCCAAGCCAAGCCGAGAATCGAACGGGAGAACCTCTTGCTGTGAGGTAACAACGCTACAGCCATACCACCACAGAATTGCTTAACTAATCACCTATATTCACCCTTAGCATCCCTCAGTAAACCTGTGATGGATGTCATTTTGGAGGCAAGAAGGCCTAGTACTAGAAAATCTTATGCTGACAAATGGAAAATATTTTGTGCCTGGAATCAATCACAAGGGATAAGCACAGCAGTGCCCAATATTCCTCAGATTTTACAATACTTAACTGAGATGCTTCACAAGGTCCTGTCCTTTTCTTCCTTAAAAATCCATGCCTCAGCCATTTCAGCTCATTACAACATGGAGCCTCCCCTCTTCTCTCATCATCTGCTAAAGCAGTATCTCAGAGGGGCCAAAAACTTAAGACCTCCCAGGAGAGCTCCAACCCCTGCCTGGGACCTCAACTTTATTTTGGAAAAACTTACTCTTCCTCCTTTCGAGCCAGCTGCTACTGCAGACAAAATTTCTCTCTTGGAAAACAGCTTTCCTTTCAGCAGTCACTTCAGCTAGAAGGATTTCCGAATTACAGGCCCTTATGGTAGTGGAGCCTTTCATTATTTTTCATGTGGACAGTGTGTCTCTCAGGACCAATTCATCCTTCATGCCTAAGGTGGTATCCAGTGTGGCTCTTAATCAAACCATTCATTTGCCAACTTTCTTTCCAAATCCACAGAACAAGGAGGAGCAGATTCTGCATTCATTGGATGTACACAGACAGCTTAGATTTTACTTAAACAGGACAAAATCTCTAAGAAAATCTGATCAACTACTGGTGGCAGTTGCTGCAGGGGCAGAGGGAAAGGCCATTTCAAAGCAGACAATTTCCAAATGGATAAGCCATTGTATTCATTTCTGCTATATGCACCATGGTAAAACTATCCCCCAGGGGATCAGATCTCATTCCACCAGGGCTGCATCTACTTCTACAGTCTTTCTCAGAGGTGTACCTACCAGAGACATTCTAGAAGCTGCTACCTGGAGCTTACCATTTGCCTCTCTTCTCTAAATCCAGAACTGGCTTTGCCACTGCTGTCCTGCAGGGCCTTATAGCTGGTCCTAATGCTGTATAACTCCATCCTCCCAACCATAGCTTTGGGAATGTACCCAAATGTAATGACTGCAACAGTGAAACACAAAGAACATAGTACAGTTGTGTACACTTACCATAAATGTAGATGTTTGAGTGTATTCACTGTTGCAGTCCTGGTTACCCTCCCTCCAGCCCCCTATTTTTCTCTGGCAATACCTCTTCTTTCTTTCACTATGCTTAAAAGCCCTTTTGGTGTATTTGCTTTTGGGATTGGAGGTATATTTCTTCTGTTTTTAATTTTATTTGCTCCCCATTTGGAGGGCATCTGACATCTGGGGCAAGAAAAACTGATGTAATGGTGTCGGCTGCATGTTTTATACCCCTGATGACCTGATGTCATGGAAGAAGGGACAGCAACTGACGCAGGACCCAAGACTTTGTTAATCAGGCCGACTGACGGCAACCTGCCAGCAGATTACCCAAATGTAATGACTGCAACAGTGAATACACTCGAACATTTACATTTATGGTAAGTGTACACAACTGTACTTTTTAACCGCTGCTCTGTTACATGAGAACGGGGGAGTTTATTACCTGTTTGAGCTGCACCCCTGCTAGCTGACCAATCTCCCTCTCTCAGTAGTCTTCAAGTCACTGGCTTGGAGATAGTCTTAGGATCCATACTCATACATCTGTGTATATAACCCAATGCATACAGGCTGAGGTAAAGCACTGGATGTACAACCTTGTAAAGACAAAGCTTTGGTACCCTGACCAGCCATCAGTGGTGACAACTTGTATGTCAAGAGTACTGCAGTAGTGATCAGCAGGGCATGTATTGTACTTTCCTGTACACTGGTAAAAAAAATTGGCACTGACCCACATATTGGGTAGTCATTTAGAAAAGGACAAAGTAAAGTCTAGAGTTTTGACGAGATTTTACTGACCTAACATTATGAATGGCATAGAAAAATTTAGCTCTGTCTGTTCCAAGTGACAAATTACAGCATCCAACCTATGATTTAAGAATCCTCTGATGAAGATGTCTGTTGTACAAGTTATTTTTGAATAGACACTGTGGGTCCATTTGTAAAATCAGATAATATCCATTAGCATATCTTGGTTATTTTTGAATGTGCAGTCTTTTTTTTTTATTATTTAGAGTAAGAACTCCCCTTAAGAAATTTTTACTGATGAAGAGCATTATTCATGTCTCGGCTGGGGTGCCTTCTGTGCGGAGTCTGCATGTCCTCCCTGTGGTCGCGTGGGTTTCCTCCGGGTGCTCCGGTTTCCTCCCACATCCCAAAGACATGCTGTAGGTGGATTGGACACTAAATTGGACCTAGGTGTGAGTGTGTGCGTGTGTGTGCCTTCTGTGGAATGTTGGGCGCCGGGCTGGCAACTCAACACTGTAAAACTCCACTGCCAATCATGAGTGGACAGGTGATCCGCTGTGGCGACCCCTAACCAGGAAAAAGCCGAAAGAAGAAGAAGTAAAGCATGACATTTGGCAGTGTTTTAAAATGAAACAGCTTAAGGTATTTGTATACTGCCTTCAAACAGATGAACTAGTTTAACATTTTAACAAAACTTTAAAGACTATGTTACAAAAGGTTGTAGAGTTTGGTGGGAAAGCTAGAATCATCTCCTGCCATATCATTTCTTTGCTTTAAGAGAAGTACTCCAAGCTTCTGCTGGATTCATGCTATTTGAATTGCTGTTTGCAGACATCCCACAGGCTTGCTAGATTTAGCTAATTAAATATGGGAGGAAGAAAGCATTCTCTTTAAAAGTGCAAAGGGCATTTTACAGAGCTGCAGGGCCGGTTAAAGCTGTGATGGCTGCAGTACAAGAATGTATGGAGTAGATACAACAGAGGACAAAGAATATAAATGCCTGTCTTAAGAGTTCAAACCAGATGATAAAATAACTTGCACTAGTATCCACTGCTGCAAGCAAGTTCCTTGCTAAGCGTCAAGGGTCTTTTGAAGTTATAGAGAAAATAAGTGAAGTGCATTATATGGGTGACACAACTGGGGAAAAGGAAGCCAGTACAGTTGTACTACATAAATATTCTGAAACTAGAGACAAGCTGTTTTCTGCATTAAGTATGTTTTCAGGGAAAGTTAAGGTTTCTGTAATATGTCTTGAAATCAAAACTGGAAATACATTATCGGGGTGTCAGAAACGAAGGGAAATAATGTGTACTCAGGAATAAGGACACATGCTCAGAGGTGCCTGGTGAAATGAGCTTACTTCAGCATAACACAGAAAGTGTCCCTGGAAAGAAAGTACACTTGAAACAATACCAAATACCATAGTTCATTTGCCAAGATGTTATGGAAGAAGTATGAAAATGCTTAAAGTTGAAGTATAGAAGATTCCTGGAGTTAGTGGAATAGTTCCATTGTTCTACAAGTTCATCATTAGATCACTGTTGCAGTAACCAATGCCATATTGGACATATTCTTTGAAGGATCAGACATCTGGCCATTATTCAAAGCACTTGGGGCACCTTCCATGTGTCTGTACATCCTAGAAGGCACAAAGGTATGCCTGTATAAAACCTGACACCAGCATTTCAGAACCTTTTTGCCATTAAAGAAACCAGTCAGACTCCATCTTTTTTTTGCATCCTCAGTGATTTAATTATCCACTAGTTCAAGATATTGAGCAGGTGAGTAGCTGGATGGAGCTTTCCTTCCATATTCATGTGAAAACATTAAGAAAGGGAAGTGTCTGTGTGAACAGTAGATTCTATATAGTGATTCCAGTACAGCTTGTCTCTTCTGCTATGGAGAGGAACTTGGAATGTCCTGCCTTAGTGTTGCAGTATTCATTACATGTGGTATCTTCTGCCAGGGGTAGCCTAATGTCCAGCCAGTACACCAAAGCCTTTACATCCTCCCTGTATCGTATGTCAAGAGTATGCTCTCTAGGCAGGTGTAGGACATAAAGGTGACATATGCATGCTCAATACTCAGAACTACTTTACCACCAGTCCAAATGCCACGGTTGAGCATTGGCCTGAGCACCTTTCACTGAGCTGGTTTCTACTGGGCCATTTACAGAGAACTACCTTGCTGGGTTCCTTCCTTTCTTTTTTCTCTGCGTTTACTGAGTTCATGTCATCCAGGGAGGAAAATTGTCAGTACAGGTAGCATATTCCCCATACAGATCATCATGAGAAGTGCCTATTCTGTTTAAATGCTATGCACAACCATATCCAGTGTACCATTTGTCAGGCTTTTGTTCCAAAAACTCTTTGCAGTCATTTGTCTTTGTTGTCTCTCTAGCTTGAGAACCGGTGTCTTAAGCTTTACCAAAATGTACCATGGCTGAATCTGCCCACCCAAGGTGCAGCCATCCCTCAAGAAGAAAACTAAAAAGTCTCTGTTTGAATCTGCTGCTGTCCAGCCTCCACTAGATACTAGATGTCTCTCTGGAGGTGGATGAAGATCCCGAAGAACACAGTGTAACAATGCCAGTTTCTTGGCCTCGACCCTATTGGAGGCTGGCACAGAACCAACTTTTTACACATCCTTTGTGGCTGTGCAAACATCTGCTTTGGATTTTGAGGGGGACAATTGGTTGGTTATTTCCAAGGGGCCTAGGGGGATTTCCCAAATTCTTGTTAGGGAAGAGGTTCCTGGTATGCTTATACAGTCTAGGCATGGCTCTGAGCCTCGTAGGTTTGTCAAAGCTGATGTCCATTAAAAAAAAAGAAGCAGACATCTAAACATATACCTCCAATTGCTAAAGATCCTCATAAAGAGTGACAGAGCACACAACTCTCCTGGACATGGGCAGTCATCAGTAAATGCAGTATTGGGTATTGACCATCATTTATATGGTATCACATTGAGATGAAACGGCTAGACTTAAAATGACCTCCCGGTCAATAGCGTAGTAATTTCCTATGATCCTATTTTACCCAGGGATTTTTTATTGCAGTGATGGCATTGAAGCCTCCTCAGGGATTATCTGTTTCCACTTCTCTTTGGTTTTGATCTTCTACTCCAGCCAAAATAACTAGGGAATTTGATTCCTCAGATGGTGAGTTGGATTCAGGAGATGAATCCTTGGCATATTCCTCACAAATTACTTCACGTTTAGTCTGTGGGTCAGAGGAAGAGGATTCCTTAAATCCTGAGCCTCCTTTTGCAGTGTTGTCTTTTTGACACTGTGGTTCGCATGATGGAGCATTTCAGATGGAATTGCTCCCAGGTCTCTGGCATCCAAAGGAGCTATTATGCTGTTACAAATAGAATCTCCTAAACATTCTGCTTTTTCCCATTTTGACTGCCTTGCTAGATATGTTTGCAGCTGCTGATTTGACTCCTGATTCCCAACCCCTGGAACCTAAGAAGCCTGACCACTTTTATAAGATGCTTAAGGCCTTTAAGTACCTTTACCAATGTCCTTCAGACCCAGCTACAGTCTCTTTCTGCTGACAAGCTATCTAAGCTTCTTCCAAACTTCTCCCTACTGACAGACATTCTGGCTACAGAGTGGCTGGGGAAATAAGTTTTTATTTCTGCTACTCTGGTCTTTAAAGTCCATAAATTATTAGTCCCATATGACCAGGTATATTCTGGCTCTTTTGTTCAACTTGGAGGGTGGGTGCTTTCATATCTTCCTGACTCGGAAAGCAAGACTACTGCCTTTTTCGTATTGTGTACCATGTTGCAGGCAGCTCATCACTCCATCAAATGTAGTTATGATGCAACTGATACATCTTATAGAGCTGCTGTTTCAGGCCCAGTTATGAGGAGATGCTCTTGGCTTTGCATAAAGGCCTTACCTGATGATATTAAGGCCAAGCTCCTTTGGACAACCAGAAACGCTTTGGTATTGCTGCTGCTGACTTGTTTAAGACATTACAGGACAAAGGTAAAATTATGCAGGACCTTAAATAAATTTTTGTTTCCCCTAACCCTAAATTCCAGACAAATTATCCTTCTAAACCTGTCTTTGTTCATAGGCAATCTCATCATCCTCCTACAGGAAAAAGACTTCTTAAGTGCATGTTTTCTGATAAACACACCCATGCTTCTAAGAATCAAAATCCTCCCTTTCAAAATAAATCTGCCTGTGTCTGACATATTTTTCCTCCTCCCCCTCATCTGGTTCCCCCTGTCTCTCAGGCTTTCCCTGTCTCAACTTGTCTGAAAACAGAATACTTCAGACTCTTGGATACTTTCCATTATCCATCATGGTTATTTTATTCCTTCCCCCTTCTCAGGTCTTCCTTAACTTCTTCCAGATCAACTTCCTTACTTTTCTGTGGTCCTGCATGGTCTATTAGATCAGGGATCTATTCTGGATCCTAGAAAAGAGGGGTCATGGAGACCCATTCTAGATCTCTCCTTTTTTAACACCTTTCAAAAGATTTCTTCTTTCATGATGCTTTCCCTAAAGACACTGTTTCTCTTCTTGTTTCTAAAACCATTTCTAGTCTCTCTTGACCTAAATGACACCTATCTTCATATCCCCATTTACCCTCTCTTCAGAAAGTTTTTGCATTTCTGTGTTTCTTCTCATTTTCAGTTCTCTGCTTTGCCCTTTGGTCTTTCTACAACCTCAGGGGCATTCACCAAATGACTGGCCCCTGTAAAAGCCTTTTGCAGGCTTTGGGTAATCCAGATATTCCCATATCTGGATGACCTTCTTCTTCAGGCTCCCTCACAATCCCAGTTTCTTTAGGATCTATACTTTGCCATGCTGCTTCTGGGCCATTCTTGGGTTCACCATCAGTCTCAAGAAGTCATTTCTGACTCCTCCTAAAAAACAAATTTTTCGGGGTTGCAAAATCCAAACCATCCCAATGTTGACCTCTCTTCCATCTCCCAAAGTTTTGTCTCTGACATCCTACTTTCAGTCTGTGCCCCCCTTCTCTCATTCTTGCAGGGGGATTTATCAGAGCTTTGGGGAATTTATCAGAGCTTTGGGGTTTATAGCATCTACAATCACCATTATTCCTTTTGCCAAGCTTCATAGGCGGAAGCTTCAATGGTAAGTAGTTTGGCTTCAACATTGCCACTCTCTAGAGATTCCAGTTCCTCTACTACCCTGGCTCGAACTCAAGTTTCATTGGTGGACTCAGCAGATCTCTCTCAATCAATACCTGCATTTTCAGACTCCTACCCATACTCAAGAGCTTCTCAGAGATGCTTTCGATCAGAGGTGGGGAGTTTCTTCCAACCATCTGAAGATTCAGGGTTACTGCCCCTTCATCAATGGTCAGACCAAATTAACATAAAAGATGAGGGTGCTCATTCAGACTGTACAGGCCTTACATTTCTGTGGTCTCCAGGCACTGTAAATGTCTTTACAGACAATACTACAGTAATGTGGTACAACAAATGGGGCACAAAGTCTTATCTTCTTTGCAGACTAATTCTTCAGGCCTTGGAATTTGCTATAAGCCATCAGATAACCCTTCATGACATAAGTATCCCTTCAGAATACAACCCTGTGGCAGACTCTCTGAGCAGGTCCAGAATGCAACCTCTTGAATGGATGCTTCACAGACAGATGTTTCTAGACTTAGTACATTAGTGGTATGTTCCTCAAGTGGATGTTTTTGCCTTGCCTCTGAACAGGCAGCTTCCTTGATTCTGTTCCACAGTCCCAAGTCTTCTGACTTGGAAGGTGGATGCCATGTCCTTTTCTTGGAAGAGAATGTGCATATATGGTAACCTTCTCTTCCTCTCTTTCCCAGGGTCCTGCACAAGGTCATGAAGGACTCCACCAGAATCTTGCTGGTGACTCACTTTTGGCGCAGACAGCACTGGTACCTCCTTCTCTTTCATCTGCCCAGGGACAATGATCAGAAATTACCTCACTGGGTGGATCTTCTCACACAAGACCACAAGTCCAGGGGTCTCTCACCTTCACTTGTCCACTCTTCAATTGACACTTTGGGTGATGGGGTTTTGATTCCTTTTAGACACCACTTTTCTGGGGACATGCTTAGGGTTCTGCAGAAGGCCAAGAACCCCAGTACCATTAAATAATATATGGCTAAATGGAAGAGATTTTCTGTTTGGTGTCTGAAACATCACCAGGGTTCCTTCTCAGTGGGGGTCCCAGTGGTCCTTTCTTACTTGTGTAAACTGCTCCATGATGGCCTAGCATATTCTTCTGTTAAAGCTCACTTGTCAGCAATCTCTACTTATCTGCCTATGAACCCACCATTGGCCTCATGCTTTGAGGTCAAACAATTTCTTAAAGTTATCATTTTTATCAGGCCCCCAAGAAAACCTATTCTTCCCTTGTGTGATCTTAATTTTGTCCTTGAAAAGCTAACTCAGGCTCCCTTCAAGCCCACTTCTTTCCATTTGCAACTTTGCATACAGTAGACAGTTATGTTGGTGGCTCTTCAGCCAAGAGAGTTTCTGAACTTCAGACTCTGATGGCAGGTCCTCTTTTTTGATTTTTTATAGAGGCAGGGTGTCTGCATACTAATAAAAATACCACAGTATAAATGTCATGGACTGCAGAACAGTTTTCACCAGGATTTAATTCAAATTAGTGCTTCAGCACCAGGCCTTCAATAAGTTGCTGTGGTTTTTAGGGATGTCTGCATACTAATCTTGCTTTTATGCTGAAGGTGGTCGTTGAGTTGTCCCTCAATCAGGCTATCCAACTCCCTTCCTTTTTTCCTTCTCCACAATGTGCTAGTGAGAAGGGTCTTTCACACCTTTCATTTATATACACAGCTGAGATATTATTTTGATCAGACTAAGGCTATCCACAAATCTGAGTAGCTCTTTGTTTTTAATACCAGGACATTGGATTTGGCAGTTTCTAAGCAAATCTTCTTCTCTTGAATTTCTAAGGCCAATTCATTTTGTTATTCCTTTCATGGTAAACAGCTTTTGGGTTCAGTTCAAGCTTATTCTATGAAAACAGTAGCATCTTCTGGAGCTTTCTTCAGGGGTCTGGATACTAGATCCAGTCTAGAAGCTGCTATTTGGTCCTCTGTCCACACTTTTAGTAAACATTACAAGTTGTATATAATTTCCAGAGCTAAGGTAGAGTTTGTCAGGGCCTTTCTCCTCCCATCCTTTACAGTACCTTTGGTAATCTCCCACATGTAATGAGTAGTACAACAGTGATAAGGAAGGACATAGTACAATTGTGTAAGACCTTTACCATAACAGTAAATGTCCTTCTATTCCTCTGTTGCAGCATTCTTAACATGAGGGTGTTGCCTGCCTCAATGACCCAGTGTCAGCCAGTATATAAGACTTTTACTACTTAGGGGTGCATGGTACATCACACATAGGCTGCTGTCAGATGACAGCTATAAAAGTGATGTATGCCTGTAACATCCTCAGAACTTCTTTGCCGCCAGTCCGGACACTTAACCCTTACATGCGGTCTGTTTGCCAAAGGGGTTATCTTCTCAACATTTCAGATAAGTGCTCCTTTCTTTACCTTTTTCATTGTGGTTAGGTTTAATGTTATCAAAGAAAGGCAAATGTTCATGTGGACATCAGATTCCACATAAAGACAATCACCAGTAGTGCCTTTTTGTCTTGGGCCTACCGATGACCCTAGATCTTGTTCTATCTGCCAGGCATTTGTGCCTAAAACTTGGGGAAGTAGGGTAGTGTCATTTTCTATATATTTAGAGAATTGGCACTTGAAACTCCTTGCGAAGAGCACTATAGAGGGTTTCTCAAGGCCTGAGGCTGAGTCACTTGTGAAGTGGAAGACCAAGAGGCCTAGGCCTGAAACTTCTGCTGCACCTCCTATGGCAGACTTCTCTCCCAAGGCAGTTGCTACCCCAGAGAATCATTCAGCTCTTATGTCCAATTCACTGGCCAAGCCTGTAACACAGGCCATCTTGGATCAGGATGATGGCACGTCCTTGGAGGTACTACAGGCAGCAAGTATGGATGTCCTGGGGAGCCTAGACTTGTGATTACCGAGGGCCCTAGGAGAATCTCCCAAATTTTAGTTAGGGAGGACGTGGATTCTGACATCATTGAAGCTAAGCCTACGTCTGGACCTCTGGTCTTACACAGAGTTGAACTACATGCTAAAAATAAATAAAAAACTAAGTATTTGTCACCACCCTCTGATCCACTTCAGGACTGGAAAACTTTAACAGGGGTATTTTTAATGCCCTCATGTCTCTTAGGCCTCCTCCTAGGGTTTCAGTATCAGCCACACCCTGAGTTACCTCTCCTCAGAAGAGGGTTAGAGAAGAGGCTTCTTTCAAGGAGGAGGAATCTTTAGAGGATGAGTCCCTAGCTTACTCATCTCAGATCCCCTGCCCGCTGGATTACACTTCCTCAGAGGAGGATTCCAATGGTACTGACTCCTAATGGAGGAAATTACCTTCAGTGAGACCTTGGGTAAGATGTGGGAACATTTTAAATAGGATAGTTGTCAGATGTCTGAAGCTCAAAAAAGGTTCCACAAACTACTTCAGGTAGATATTCCTAGTCCTTCAGCCATACCTCCTGTCCTACCTGCTTTCTTAAATGTATTTGCATCTTCCAGTATAGCCCCTGACTCCCAACCTCCTGCACCCAAGAAACCAGACAGATTTTACAAAGTGCCTGAAGACTGTAACTTCCTGTTCAAAGCCCCTTCTGCTGACCCTTGTATCATCACTGTGGCCTCTAGGCTACTTCCCTCCACCACCCTGCTTTCCTCTGACAAAGACAGCAGATATGGAGAAGTTGGGCAAAAAAAGTATACACTTCTGCCACCCTCGCAGTTAGGGCTATAAATTGTCAGACACACATGGCTAAGTATACCTTGGAACTCTTGTCCCAATTTTCAAAAATTATTTCTTATATGCTAGACTCCGAGAATAAATCTTTGGCATCATCCCTGATTGGAGTTTCCTCTCAAGCGGCCTTACACTCCATAAAATGTAGCTATGACTCTGTGGAGTCTTCAGCTAAGGCAGCTGCCACAGGCTCGGTCCTGAGAAGGTTTGCCTGGCTGGGACTACAACCTCTACCAGAGGACATTAAATCCAAAGTCATGGATGCCTCCCTGGACAATGCAGCCCTGTTTGGCCCTGCTGCTGCAGCATTGTTCAAAATCTTACAGGAGAAGGGAAAGAAGATGCAGGAACTGACACACATCCTGTTCTCCCCTATATCAAAATTCTAAAGGAATTATCCTTCTAAACCAGTGTTTGTTAGAAGGTAGTCATGGCTTTCTCCAGCTAAGGCAAAAAAGTCTAGAAGGAGACCTCAGCAACTTAGGACTCCACTGCAAACCCACCTCAAAAACAGTCCTTTCCAGACAGACCAGGGTCCATCTGACTGGACCCCAAACATCCCCCCCACTTCCCCTATCCTTTCCAGCATGTGAAAACACCTGGGCACTCTCCATAATAAAAAAGGTCTATTTCGTGGTATGGAATTCTCTCCCGCCCTTTAGGGGCATCCCTTAACCTCCCAGAGACCAACTGCCACATTTCCCAAAGTTGCTACAAGACCTGCTGGATCAAGGCACAATTCAATCAGTACCATCCAATCAAAGAGGAAAAGTGTTCTATTCAAGGATGTTTTTGGTACCAAGGAAAGAGGGTCGATGGAGACCCATTCTAGACCACTCTACCTCAACACCTTCCAGAAAGTGCCTAGATTCTGAATGCTTACCTTGCAAACCCTTTTCCCCTTGATCATCCCACAAGCTTGTATGACTTCCATAGACATAAAGGATGCTTACCTACACATCCCCATTCATCCCAATTACAGGAAGGTCTTAAGATTCTCTGTGGCTTCCTGGCACTTTCAATTCTCTGCTTGGCCTTTGGTCTCTCCACCGCCTCAAGGGTATTCATGAAATGTCTAGCCCCAGTAATTGCTTAATGCAGACTTCAAGGCATTCAGATCTTCCCATACCTGGATGACCTTCACTTTCAAGCAGTCAGTCCAGGAGCATTGGAGTGCAATCTAAGCTCTGCCATCTCCATCCTACAATCCATGGATTTCAAAATAAACTACCAAAAATCTGCTCTTACCCTATCCCTAGACCAGATATTTCTGGGATTCAGGCTACAAACATACCTTATGCAGGTCTGTCTCCCCACTCAGAAGGCTCAGGAGCTCATTTCCTTTTTCCAAAGCCTCATCCCACTAACTCGCATCACTGCCAGGGCCTTTGTCAGAACCCTGGGTTTCACGGCATCCACCATCCCAATGTTTCCTCTGGCAAAACTGCACATGAAGAAACTACAGTGGTTCCTGCAATCAGTGTGGATGCAACATGCACATCCTCTAGAGTTCCCAGTTCCCCTTCTCCCTTGTCTGAAGAGGGAGATAACCTGGTGGATTCAACAGTTGACAGCTAACCCAGATCTCCCACTCCATCCTTTACCACTGGTCCAGGAGATGTTCACAGATGCCTCAGACACAGGATGGGGAGCAGCATTTGGCTCCATAAAAGCAGAATGGAACTAGTCCCCCTCTCAAAGAAGGGAGCACATCAGTATAAAGGAAATAAGGGCACTTCTGCTGGCTCTTCAGACCTTCCAGACTCTCTTCATCCCAAGCCCTCTAAAACATTTCACAGACATCATGACTGTTCTTTGGCATGTGAACAAACAGAGAGGGACAAAGGCTTATCTCCTTTGGAGACTAGCTCTGTAAGTCTGGGAAGTGGTTGTCAAACTTCAGACTTCCCTCCAGGCTGTGTATATCTGCTCCAGCCAGAATGTAGTGGCAGACACATTGAGCAGGTGCAAAACACAATCCCACAAATGAATGCTTCAGAGAGAAGTGTTCCTGGACATTGTCCACAGATGGGGTACTCCACAAATAGAACTTTTTGCCTCCCCATGAACAGACAGATTCCACAATTTTGTGCAAGAGATCCACATCCTCTGGTTAGGAAGGTGGATGCCTTCAGCTTCTCATGGAAAGGGATGTTTCTGTATGCATTCCTTCCCGTTCCTCTCATTCCAAAAGTCCTGCTAAAGATTCAGCAGGACAAAGCAAAAATCTTGATAGTGACCCCTTTTGGCCAAGACAGCATTGGTTCCCCCTGCATTTAGCCAAGGGCAATCAACACAAGTTACCTCACAGAGATGACCTTCTCACACAGGACAAAGGAATTCTAATCCATCCCTACTTGTCTAATCTTCAGCTGACATTGTGGGTGATAGGGTTTTAATTCCTTTCAGACACCTTTTTTCAGAGGACATGCTCAGGGTTTTGCAGGAGGCCAGGAAACCCAATAGTAGAAAATCTTACATATCCAAATGGAAGAGCTTTTCAATCTGGTGTCTTTCTTGAAATCAGGTTCTCTCATACCTGTGTGAATTACTGGATGCTGGCTTAACTTACTCTTTAAAGTGCACTTGTCAACTATTTCTGCCTGTCCTCAATCTTCACCTTTAGCTTCTAAATTTGAGGCTAAACAATTCTTAAAAGGCATCCTTCACATAAGACCCCCCCCCCCATGAAAACCTGTTGCACCCTCCTGAGATCTTAACTTTGTTTTGTAAAAGCTGACCCTTGCTCCATTTGAGCCGGCAGCTTCTGCCTCCCTGAAATTTTGCACCTGAAAAACTATTTTGCTGCTTGCACTAACCACAGACAGAAGGGTTTCTGAACTACAGGCCCTAATGGCCTCTCCTCCTTTTTTGGTGTTCCACAATGACAGAGTGTCTCCCCGCACAAACCCTACCTTTATGCCTAAAGTAGTAAATGAGTTATCCCTCAACCAGTCTACTCATTTACCTACCTTTTTCCCCACTCCACAGAACTCTGCGGAGAGGATTCTGCACACACTTTGGATGTGCACAGACAGCTTAGGTTTTAGCTTGACAAAACAAAGACCATCAGGAAATCTCACTAGTTGTTTGTCTCACTCCACCCTACAGCTTTAGGATTCCCTGTCTCTTAACACACTATTTCAAGCCTTTTAAAGCCATTTCCTTCTGCTATGAGAACCATGGAAAGAGCCTCCCTTCTCCTGTTAAGGCAAACTCTACCAGGGCTGTTGCTTTCTCTGGCACCTTCTTCAAAGGACTGCACACTAACTCCGTTCTAGAGGCAGCCACCTGGTCTTTAGTCCATACTTTCACCAAACATTACAAACTAGACTACATTTCCAAATCTAGGGCAGGGTTTGCCAGGGCTATTCTCCATGGCTTCATGGAGAGCTGCACTGCCTCCTCCATTTCCTTATGAGCTTTGGTATTTTCCCTCATGTTAAGAATACTGCAAAAGAGGAATAGAAGGACATAGATTAGTTGTGTAAAATCTGACCATAAGGATAAATGATATTATCTTTTCTGTTGCAGTAGTCCATCCCTCCCTCCTTCCCCCTGACTTTGCTCTTCCTTGGATGTACTTAGCCTGCATACATCCCATAGATGGGCTTTCCTCCTGGGGCACTCAGTTCTGAGGATGGTGCATGCATATGTCACTTTTATGGCTGACGTCCGACAGCAGCCTACGTGTGACATACCATGCAGCACTAAGTAGTAAAAGTCTTTTGCATACTGGCCAATGTCAGGTTATTGTGGCAGGCAAGTCCCTCATGTTAAGAATACTGCAACAGAGAAGAGAAGGACATCTATCATTATGGTAAGATGTTACACAACTAATCTATCTCCAACTTTTCACTGTTACACTATTCAGTCCCTCCTTTCCTGCCCACTTTTCCCTCTTTTTTCCATTAAACACACTCTACTGGTCAATGAGTCTTCCTTTTCTTGCCCTGTTCCCCTTCCCTCCATATTGCACATGTTCTTTATCCTGGGGTTGCTGTAGTTCTCCTGGGGCACTTCATTTCTGAGTATTGAGCATTCTTATGTCACCTTTATGCCCTGTGCCTGGGAGGATTACATATGCCTGGTGTATGATGTTGGGAGGAAGTAAAGACTGATATACTGACCAGATCTTGGGCTATCCTTGGCAGGAGATCCCACATGTAATGAATATTGCAACAGAGAAAAGTAGGACATTTACTATTATGGTAAGATCTTACACAACTGTACTTTCCAGTTGTACTGTTTGTTGTTTAACCTAAAATGGTAAGGAGTCAGCTTAGCTCACTCAGACTTTACACCGAAAATCATCAACTTAAAGTAATTTCCCAACCAACTTTGGTTGTCAAGAAAAAGAGAGCCATGAGAGAGGTTCCAGTAATACCTACTGCTCGAGTATCTCTTTCCTGCCCCCCCCCCCAAATGGACAGCTGTGCTCTGGCAATGTCAGAGTCCTCAGACCATTTATGTGCTTCATCTGACATGTGCTGCTCCTCAGGAGGACCACTAAGTGAGAGGAGTCTAATGGCCTTCCAGGGTCAGATGTATACTTAATGCAAAGAAGGGAGTGCTGCACTTGGTCATCTTGAAAGGGGCTGACAGAATCATGCAGATTTTAACTAGGGAAGAGGTATGTGGCACCTGAGTGGAGGTTCATACAGAGGAGTATGCCTGGAATTTCTCTTTGTAATCTCCAAAGAAAAAGACAGAATATTAAACAACTTTCTACTCCTGGTACCACTTCTTCTAAAGAATCCAGGGAGATGGTTTTCTTTTGCTAAAGGTCTTTTTATGACTTTTCAGTCACTTCAAGACACTTACCAGCTTCTTCACATGTAACAAGGAAGAAATCTCTGTCTAATTCTGATTCTGATATTGAAGATTTATGCCTCTAAAGTGCCTTCACCCAAAAAAATTAAAATCTGAAGAAAATATTCTTTCAGACTCCTCTTGGGAAGAAATATCTTTTACTAGCAATGTATTAAGAATGTAAGACTTGTCTCTATGGGAGCAAAAAGAAACATTTGACATACAGAAAAAAGTATTATCACCTTTTATGGGAAGAAACCCCCTAAACCTGATAGTCTGGCACATGCTATTATGAAACCAGATAAACTCTACAACATAAATCAGTCACATAAGTACCTGCTCCATAACCCTAAAGCTGAACCTTTTGTTATTTCCTTGTCAAAATCCTCTGGGTGGAAACATCTCTGCATGTAGTATTTTCAGACAAGGATGGCCAAGCTTTTTTAAGGTACTTCCTTGCTTTCTCTACAGCCAGCTTGGTGAATATCGGCATCCTGTGGCAACATAGCAATTGTCTCATGTTTTACTAACCACGCAATTCTTAAGCAAAGATACAGTATGTGAGAGATGAAGTTGCATAAAGCCAGTGAAGGCAGGGCTGTCACACAAGCACTTATAATAACCAATGTTATCAGTAGCACACACACTACACCCACTTGATTAGTAAGGACCAGACACATAGTGCCACATTTGCTGAGGCTTTTAAATATAATTTTCTGAAATCACAATGACCTCCCACACATTGCAGAAACAAAAAGTATCCTCAGCAACTTCAAGAGCATTCCATAAAATCAACACACAACACACAACACAACATAAGACACTGCCACAACCTACAGTGTCTTAGCTTCTAAGCCTATAAGGCCCATCACAGCACAACCCATTATTTTGGTCATAGGATACTCTATTGTGAGACACACAGATGTACCACTTACCATGCTAAGTAAGGAGAGAGTCATGATCAGCTGTTTGTCAGGGGCTAGGATCCATCAAATCACACACACACAGGTTGTTGCACTGCAAGAACCAGTATAACTCAGTCATAGTCCATGTAGACATAAACTACCCAAAATATACCTCCATGGACTGCATGAAGAGAGACATGAGGCTGTATGTCCTGGGATAGTTTAGCCTAGCACTGAGCAGCATCTTACCTTCTCAGACGATGATGCCACAATATGAACTGAAATAATTAACTTTAACAATCACATGCCAATAATAACTAAAATAAAAACACGGTAATGTAGTAAAAATGAGATACTGGTGCTTTCCCACCTATCTGTTGAAAAGAGAGGAATTTTAGGAAAGGGTAGTGTACATTATTGGGAGTTATTAGAGAAGACAAACTTCTTCTGAAAATATAGGTAGGAGTGTGGTAAAATTAAAATGGAGTTTAAAAATAGGGTGGAACTAAAAGAAAGAGTTATGGTTAAGAAGTAACAAGAATTATTAGAGGAAGTGACAAAAGTTAAAGTATTACAGAATAGGCAGAATCTCACAGAACAAGAAGATGAGCAATTGCAAAATACTAAACAGAAAATAAAGGATTGCCTCAATAATATCCATAAGTTTAGAAAGATTTCTGTAAAGCAATTGTTTTTGATAATAATGCCAGAGCACAAAAACTTTTAGCACAACCGCTTAGGCAACAGAATGTAGAAAGGGTTGTTGCCAAGATTAGAGAGCTTATAACAAGGAAGATAACAAGAGAGCCTGTAGAGGTACTAGAAATATTTTGGAAATTCTATGAAAGCCTGTATAAAGCAGAAAAATATGGAGATCAAGAAAAGGTACAAATGGAAATTTTTATAGAAGAATTAAATATGCCAAGGTTAGAGGTAGATGAAGATCAATTACTAACAGGATAGGAGGAGATGAGATAAAAATGGTGATGTATAACCAATCAACAGGAAACTCCCCAGGAATAGATGGTATTCCTGTGGAAGTTTTGAAGCTAGAAGGGGAAAAAACTGAAAGATCTGGAAGGTTTCGTTTAACAATATTTTAAGAGGAGGAGGAGAAGCACCAACATCCTGGAAAAAACAGTGGTGGCTGTAATACCTAAAGAGGGTAAAGACCCATCAGATCCAGCTTCATATAGGCCCATTTCAATCCTAAACCATGATTATAAATTGTTTATGTCTATAATGGCTAGAATGGCAAATATAATGCCACAATTGATAGACATGGATCTACGTGGTTTTGTGGAGGGGAGGCAAACATCTGACAACATTAACAGACCATTGATGATCTAGAGGGAAGCTGAATGTAAGAAAATGCCACTGTTGTTGGTGGCTGTTGATGCAGAAAAAGCATTTGACAGAATAAGCTGGGAGTTTCTGAGCAGGGCAATGGAAGCGTTTGCATTCTCTGATAAAATTATAAGGTTGATTAGGAAGATATATGAGGGATTGGATGTGAAAATTAAAGTGGGTGCATACCTCTCAGCTGTACAGAGTTTCACAGAATGTCCAGATTTTTGCCTCATAGTTTTGGTCCATTTTTCATAAAATTGTGGTTTTCTGGCAAATTAGTGGTGAATCATTAAGGACTGAAGTTAGAAAATAATGACAGACATTTGAGTTTCAGACTTCATACCCTTTAGTAATTTCATGCTATTGGAAAACCTATTATTCTATCAATTTTCTAAATTTGTAATAGCAATTTTTATAAATTGTCCCTATTCTTGGGCCTTTGTCCCAGTTTTATTTATGGCTTTATCCAGATTTCATGCTCTAAGAAGTTGAGAGGTATGACTGGGTGGGCTCCTCTCTGATAATTTCTGTTTGAGCAGAGGAACCAGGCAGGGGTGTATTCTTTCCCCTTTGTTTGAACTATATTTAGAACCATTGGCAGAGAAAATAACAGACTTACAAATTCAAGGATATAATTAGTATGGTAGTCAAGAAAAGCTGCCTCTATTTGCAGATGATGTTATTTTATACCCGACAAAACCAGAAAAGGACATTTTAGTGTTGTGGAACATTTTGAGGCAGTTTCAAATCTTTTCGGGATACAAAATTAATGAAGCTAAAACAAAGGTAATAGCTGTAAATTATGTACCTGCACACAAATTTGTTTTCAGCAATATCCAAATTTTTGGGGACATGATAAAATGAAGTACTTAGGAGTATGGATTAAAAAGGATTCTGATGTGACAGCTAAGGATATATGGGAAGAGACTAAACAAAAGATAATAGGAAACTGAGAAATTGGAAGCTCTGTTATATGGATATGGGTAGCAAGGTACAAGCAGTTAAAATGTTTTTAGTCCCATTAGTTTTATACACAGGTCAGGCATATTTTAACAACCAGAGGTGAAGTTGTGGATAGCAATTAATAAAGAGCTGAAGGAGTTTAACTGGGAGTGGAAGACAACAAAAGTCAAGTGGGATAAGCTGATTCTTCCAATTGAACGAGGCAGTTTTTGATTACCTGATTAGAAGGGGTATTTTAGAGCTACACGGTTATGGCTTCTATACATAGTACAAGCAGAATCCTATAATTCAAAGTACAAAGGGCTGTTAATAAAACAGGGGTGAAGCTCAAGAAACAAGTTGAGACTGAGATTTTAGATGCAGATCCTTAAGGACAGTAACAATAACCATGCAGAATATTATACTCATAAAGTAGCAGAAAGTATTCTAAGAACTAAGCCAACACAGGAATGGAGAAAGGAGATTCTGTAAATAGGGATGACTGCAATTATGAATACAAACAATAGGCAAAAGGGGTCTGGAATTTATTGGAGAAAACTAGTAAAAGAACCAAGGTATTGGGAGCAAATAATTAGACAGGGAAAGGTAATAGAATGTGAAGAGGCCAGTAATTTATTTGGACTGCAGAATTGCCTCCCCTATCAAGGACTGATGTCAGAGCATAGGCATAGAGAAATAAATAGGGGAATCCTAAGTGAAAGATACACTGGTAGAGTTTTTAGTATAATTTAGAACAGAAGCTGCTATTAAAAAAGGAAAAATTAGTAGAGCATATAAAATGTTGCATGATAACTATAAGAATCAATCAGTGGATGTTAAAAAGGATTGGGAAGAGAGACTGAATAAGCAACTCTCAAAGAAACAGTGGGGGTATATGTATTTCTCCCAAATATGCAACAAAGTCTAAAAGATTTAGGATCTTTGCTTGGAAGTGTTTGCATCGGTATTTTTATACCCCAAGTAGACTCTAAAGAATTTTTCCTCAGGTAGACAGCAAATGTTGGAGTTGTGATGGAGAAGTAAGAAGTAACTAGGAACATATTTTTTGGGATTGTAATGAGTTGGCAGACTTTAAAGATTCCCTGCAGACTGTTCTGCAGAGACACTGGGTGAGAAAATTAGTGTTAACTAAGGAAATTATCTTTTTTTTTTTTTGAGCTACGATACAAAATCAGAATTGCCTATACATAGTTAGGACTTGCTGAGTCTAATTATGGTTGCTGCCAAAAAAGCAATTACTACAAAATGGAAAACAAAGTCTAAACCAACCTTACTAGAGGTAGTGAAAATAGTAACAGAAATAAAACAACTGTAACTGGGATCTTTAGAAAAGTGTAGGAGCAAATTACATAGGAAAAAATGGGAACTGCAGGAGGAATACATGCAGAGGAGGAATGAGGTTTAAAAGAAGGCAGGATTTGAATGAACTGTGTAAAGCTTGACTGACAATGACTGGATAGATTATAAGTAATGTATAATGTTTTCAACTAAAATTATGTCAATATGGTTTGTTTTTGTTTATATAAATATATGGTTGCCTTTGTCGTACATGATAATTTAATAAAGATGTTTCTTGTTTAAAAAAAAGTTGAGAATACCCTTCATGAAGATCTAACACAGACAAATACTTGGTACTAAAGCCACCGCTAAGAACAAATATAGTACCAGTAAATGCATTATGATACCTTTTGAGAAGTCTGCCAACCTGGGTAACTATGTCATCAATAAAACATCCCTAAAAGTTGACTCACTAGTCAGGGATCTGAGAACTGGTGTATATAGTAACCTAGCCTTCTACCATCATGTATCTAAGGTAGTAAGAAAATCCTTCTATGTTTCTCAACTTATAAGCAAGGGCATGGCATCTAGGTCCAGAGAGGTCATCATAAAACTGTACTCAGCCCTATTCAGACTTATCATAGAGTATAATGTCCCTTTCAGTATGTACCTGACCAGACACATGCAGTAACTGGAATGTCCACAAAGGTTGCTTACAAAAAGAATGCAGGGAGTAAAGACAATGTCCTACGCTGATCGCCTCAAAGCATTGTCTCTTTGCATGGCATGCAAGGCATCCCTGGACTCTTTTTGATGAACCTTCTGCACATCTGTAAAATAGACAGCATCAGAACTACTAGATTAAAAGATGCACATCTTGCTTGTGGTATAAATAGGACATGTGAAGAGAATGATATATTTTTCAGAGAATTCCCATTCTCTGAAACAGGGTCCCAATCCATATGAAGCAGAGTTCATCCCTCTCCCTATTTAAATGCAACTTGGACCAATGGATGGGTAATCATAATTTCACCCTTGGTCTGGCACTTATGACTCTGATGGAGGCTGTTAGTGAATCACCCCTATATAAATCAAATTTGTGGGTCACATTTGGATTGCACAGCTAGGCTTATAAAGGCTGTAGTGGTGATTAGCTTAGTATACACCTATGAACCTATTATCCTGCTGCAAAGGGTTGGCCATCCATAGACCTGCAGAATGATCACCCCCATTAGCCTGACTATCCTGATATGTAAAGCTGTTGTGATAATTATCATGTTTATCCTAAATAACAGCAAAGTATTGTGGATATCATAAATGATAACATAGGTAATCTACAAAGAGTCAACTCAAATCATTTTGCATCTGTCAAGGGTGGAATTCAAAAAGGTCAGCAAAGCAATAGTCAAAGGCAAAATGGTGTTTACTGCCTGTGAAGAAAGTTGGCACTGTCATCTGTTCTAGCATGACTGGCTGACATTTTGTATATAATTTCAGATTAACCTATGTATTATATGCCAGCATGACTAGGTATGATATTGTAAATAAGTTCTTATATGTTGATTAATATTCTGTTTGTACAGGATGTTTAAAGAGTTGAATGGTGTTCTTTTACATTTCTAACTGTGCAAGCCTATGTAGGAGATTCTAAATGCAGACTGTCTCAGATTCAGCTGATCTACAGATGATGTCATAAGAATGTGTCCAGATGCTCTGTGTTTACTGCCAAAAGATGGAAAGACAGAAAGAACTTTAATAAACAGCTGTCTGTTGATTTTCAAAGAGTGAAATGAAAATAAGAACTGAAACAGTTAATCTAGTTTATAAAAGAGCCTGCTGAAGACAGTTTAAACAGAGTTCATAGCGGTGTAGAGTTGAGTGTGTAGCTTTGAGTTTACAGTTCACAGTTCTACTGAGCAGTGAATACCCAAAGAACTCACCAAGAACTGTAAGCCTGCCTTTGCTCTGTTGCAATATTTAATTTATATCAGGGAGTGTTCTTTAGTCAGGAAATTATAGCTAATCAGTTAGAGCTTTTTTAAATGTTGGATTTCTATACTTCAGCTTTAATTTCATTTTTGTGGTGATTGAATTATGTTTGTTTAACATTACTGTTTTACATTTTTAATCATTTTGCTTATTATTATATCTTTTTATTATCTTGCATTGTGGCTGGTCAATTCATGTATTCTTTAGTGATTTGAGAGTGCTTAAGCCTGCTTGATAATTCTGAGGTCACTCTGAGAGCCTGACTGCTTTAGGTCATATGCTACCATTTGTTTTACTATCGATTTTAATAATTGGACACCCTTTTAGCATGTAGATGCTCTGATTGGTGGCAGCCTGTTACTGTATTATTTTGGGGAAAGGACGCAGCTGGAAATCTGTGTCAGGCTTTCCCAGAAATGTTTGGATATATGAGATTTCATTTATTTGTGTGTGTGTGTCAGAGGTCTTAAACTGGGACACACTGCTCTGATGTATATAATGAGTTATATTTGGGGGTGAACAGAAGCATACAGTCCAGTCCCAAGATATAGATGGGAGCATATTCATGTTGTGCTCTTAGGGGAAAATTGTGAAATATTACTCCTGTTTAAGTGACTGTCTCACATTGGAGTCAGTAGTGAGTATTGAAGTTCCTTAATTACTGACTCAGGATAGCAGGGGATGTCAGATATTGTTGGCAGCTTAGTGGGATTTTTAATTGGACTTCAGTAGCCTGTGAGTAGTTGTCCTTAAATCATTACATTCGAGTGACACCTCCAGGTACATTTGCAGTTAACTCTTACTGATGTCTCTAGGCATCAAATATTGCTTGTTCATAATTGCATCAGTAATTCTAAAACCATGTACAAGGTTTTAAAAGATTTCTTCTTAAAGCTTGCACAATAACAAACTTGACTGTGTTAATATTTGATCTCTGTCTAGTGCAGATAAATATATATTAACTGTTGCTTTTATGATATTAATTTATATAAATATATTTTTCACATTTTTTTAAATATCTCAACAACCAAGTAACACAGACAGAACTCCTGAGTCTCATGAAAGCCCTTAGCTAGATGAATAAAATGCTGCTGTGTGTAACCGAAGTGGTTGCTGAGATTTTGTAAGTTGTTTACAAAATATTACAAATGTAATAGTTACTATGTTTACTGTGACTTATAAAATTCAGTTTACAACCTAGCACCTAAAGAATACTACCACTATGAAAATAGTTTGTGCTGAAGAGTTTGCCATTTATACTTCTTTCTTAACCCCTGTGGCCCCAGAGATATGAATATTTGTTTGAGAGGTGAGGACATAATTTGATTCTGTCAAAACGCTTAGACTCCGCTCATTGGAAGTTACACTGCAAATTTCTTGAGCTCCATTGGAGTGAATGAGTTAAGGTATGCACTCTCAACAGCCACAAGGTAAACATACAGAATTTCAGTCCACCACAGTTTTATTTATTTTTAGTTAGTCAGGGACAGCAGGCAAATATGTCAGCAGAAGACTACAGTAAGCTGACAATGAACCAGTTGGCCAAGGAGTGTGAAGCCAGAGGAATGGTGCATGTCAACCTATGGAAGCAATAATCTCAGCCTTAGTTGCAGCCACAGCTTAGACCAGTGGTTCAGAGGATATCCAGTTTGGTGTTAGAGATTTGCAACCTGCCAAGACAGGACAGTCCACCTTTTCCCCAGAGGACCTAAAATCCATCTGGAGTTAGAGAGACTGCACTTGGAGGCCAAATGCCTTGACGTAATCAGGAGCGAGAATGAGGTGTTTAGAAGCTGTGGATAATGAGAGACATCGCCAGCATGACATGGAGTTTTTTACGATCCAAGAGGGTCATGGAGGTAATTGAGAAGGGAATAATCAGACCCCAAAAGCTGTATAGGTCAGTAAACCTTTTCCTCAATACAGGGATGGGGATGACTTTGACAGTTTTATTCATATATATATTTGAGAGATATGTAGACAGTATGATGTTGACCGTGAGCTCTGGGTTCAGCTCCTGAGTTCCTTAGTTCATGGTAAAGCTGTTCAGGCCATGTCAAAATTGTCTGATGTAGATTGTTTGAGTTATGATAAAGTAAAAAAATGTCTTCTTGCTTTAAACTAACACCTGAAGCTTACAGAAAAAAAAGTTTTATGAACATAGATGCAAGGTAGATGAAAGTGTACGTAGTTATATTGCTGATTTATGAACTTACTTTCACAGATGGATCAATGGGTGTCAGGTCACTACTTTTGAGGGACTGGCAGACCTTTTGTGAGGGAACAAGCCCACTGGACTTTGATGACATGAGAATCTGGTTAGCAGACCAAGAGTGTAACTCTGTGGAGGAGTTGGGGAGAAAAGGGGCTCTCTACTTAACAAGCAGAGCACCAATGCATAAGATAAGAATTCCCAATGCTGTACATGGACATAAGTGAACCCATGGGGGCAGTCTAAACCACTCCAGCAGAGTACACCAGTGAGAGGGGAAACTACTAGTCCAAGTACATGGTTAGGGATTAGATGTTTCAAATGTAACCACAGAGGCCACATAGCAGCCAAATCTTCTCTTTGATGATGATATAAAACTGCATAGCTCATCAGATGAGCAACTGAAAGCACAACTGCACTTTTTCAGATGATATAAGAATGTCATTTGGTCTTGATAAATGTGTAAAAGCAACCTTTAAAGCAGGAAAACTGCAGCACCAGGAAAATATCAGTTTGGGACAAGAATGTGATATAAAAGAACTTGAGCAAGAGGGACTGTATAAATATTTGGGAATTGATGAAGGATCAACAATAAAACATGAACAAACAAAACTTAGCAAGGAATACTTTAGAAGACTTAAATTAATCCTGAAAACAGCATTAATATCTAGGAACAAAATCCAAACTATAAACCAATTTGCTCTTCCTGTCCTAACTTACAGTTTTGGAGTGATTGACTGGCCCCAGAACATGTTTGATAGATTAGACAGGAAAACAAGAAGGATGCTTCATGCTCACCAAATGATTTATAAAAATCTCTGTATACCAAGATTATATATTCCCCATTCTGAAGGAGGGGTGGGCCTCCTTGAAATTGATTACATGTACAGATCTGCAATTGTGGGACTCCACACGTATCTACTGACCTCACAAGACCCAAACATAGTGAAAGTTTTGAAACATGAGGAGAATAAATCTAATATGACTTCTCTTAATCTAGCAGAAGCATATCGGCATCAAGCAGGAATGGAAATCAAACCAGAAGTAGATAAAAATCAGGCAGCAACTGAATGTGCCAAAAAACAAAAGAAAGAATTTAAGGTGAAGGGCCAGATGAGAAGGCAAGAAATGTGGAAAATGCATAAATATAGTTGCAAGTATGGAAAACGTCTAGAAGAACCTCATGTTGATAAGGAACAAAAGCAGGAATGGTTAAGGAGAGGTGAATTCAAACCAATAGATGAAAGGTTAATATTGGCAGCCCAAGATAGTGTCTTTGAATATATGGTCCATTGAGATAAGTCCATTGAATATGTGGGAGAAACAGACAAATTTAGGTTTTGTAAAACTGAATTGGAAACAGTCACATACTTTGTTGCTGGTTGTGACATACTAATGGCAGAAGGACTGTATACTGAAAGGCATACTAATGTGGCAAGACTGTTGCACTGGGGATTGTGCAAACATTATGATAGTGAAGTGGCTGAAAAACACTGGAAACATGAGCCACAAAGCATCATAGAAAATGATGAAGTTTATATCACATGGAATTACCCATTACCAACAGTTCAAAAGATAGATGCTAGAAAACTAGATATAGCGGTCCATGAAAAGAAGACAAAAGTAGCATTGATCATTGACATCCCCACACCCAGTGACTACAGTGTGTTGCATACAGAGCGACACAAAGTCATAAAATATCAGGATCTGCAGGCAGAAACAAGAGCAATGTGGAAGAAAGATACCCAGACAGTTCCAATAGTAGTAAGAGCAACGGGTCTTATAAAAAAGAATCTACAATCATATTTAGATATGTTGCCAATCCATGTAACCGCATACAGATTGCAGAAAGAGTAATTACTGGGCATATTGCGGGTGCTGCGAAGAGCACGTTTGGCTGATAAAGACTGAAACAATACTAATTTCATGAACTTGAATTGTACTTTGACTTATGAATGGGGTCCATTCCTGTCATGGTATTAGAAACCCAAAAGATTTGGAGAAATTAAAAGAGTGCAGCTAAATGTCCATCAAGGCAAGGTGAAAAACAAAAGGTGAGGGAGTCAGCGAGTAGGGATGTCAAACTGCCAGTGGTAAATTGTTTTGAAACAACAGGGGTGCCAAACTATCTCCAAAATTTATATCTTAGCTTAGTAGATGGTAAACAGGTTACTGCTAAAAGAGATATATCTTCTGATATAACCATTGTGAGGCCTGCAGTGGTTAGAGAAGAGCAGTACTTCCTTGGACAGTCCATTCCAGTCAGAGCTTTGGGAGGGACCCCATTCCAAATACCTTTAACTAGGGTTCATCTTGACTGAAAGGGTGGAAGAGGAAGCAAGCAGGTAGGTGTGTTTGAGGATATTCTTGCAAATGTCCTGATAGGGAATGACTTTGATAATGCAGTACCTTGTGTGCATTCACTGACAAGCAGTCAAGCTTGGAGACAGGCATGTAGGTCCAGTAGCTTGGGGGAGACCCAGATAAATCTCATACCTGAAGCTGTAAATGGTGTTTTGACTGTTTCAAAGAATGAACTATCCTGTAGCAGTACGTCTGAAAGTGAGCCACAGCTGCTGGTAGGTATTGATGTTCCCTTGGACACATTTAATGCAAGGACAGAGGTGAGTGGTAGTACCCAAATTGTCAGTGAAGCACAGCTGTCAGAAGTTACTAGGCTTCCTGTAGAAAGGGAACTGGGGAGGGTCACAAATGTAGAGCTGAGACAGGCTGAACTTATGGACCCTACATTACAAAGCTTGAGGAAAGTGGATAAGGATGCACCTGAGGATCAAGGAAGAGGGGAGTCTGTATATTGGAACAAAGGTTTTCTGTATAGAGAGTGGACTCCTGAAGGCAGGCTAGAATGTGTGGTAATACAGCAGTTGGTAGTGCCTAGAGCTTACTGTCTGCCACTTTTAGCCATAACACATGACATCCCTTTTATAGGTCATATGGGTATAAAACATACTAAGAGACATATGATGCAGAAGTTTTATTGGCTTGGGATTGCAAAGGATGTGGTAGGATATTGCAGGACTTCTGAACACTGCCAAAAAGTTGGCAAGGCAGGGGACAAAGTTAAGGTTCCCTTAATGCCTTTGCCTGTTATTGAAAAGCCATTTCAGAGGGTGACCATGGATATTGTGGGACCCCTAATTACTCCAAGTTCTACAGAGAAGAAATATATCCTAGTGGTAGTGGAGTATGCTACCAGATACTCTGAAATGGTGGCTCTGTCATCTATTGAGGCAGAGAATGAGGCAAATGCTTTGCTTTTTAGGGGGTATGTTTTCCGAGAGAGATACTGGCTGATCAAGGTGTCAACTTCATGTCAGACCTGCTGACTTGTTTGTGGAAGCATTGTGTGGTGAAACATCTAAAGACCACCCATTATCTTCCCCAGACTAATGGTCTTGTGGAGGGGTTAAACTCTGCATTAAATGCAAAGAGTATGCTATGGGCATTTGCAGACCAGTTTAAAAAAAGAGTTGGACAAGTATTTGCCCCATCTATTATTTCAGTACAGGGAAGTACCACAGGAATCTACAGTTTTATCATGCTTTGAGTTGTTATACAGGCATAGGGTGAGGGGGCCTTTAGATTTGATTTGAGATGAGTGGCATATATTTTTAACTTCAGGACAGGACTTAAGGAGCTTAAGATTTGAGGAACTCATGAGTTTGCCCCAAGAGAACTTAGCATTAGCCCAACAGCAGAAAAGGTTTGGTATTACAGGAAGTCTTGAGCCTGGGAGTATGCTGAGGGACAGAAGGTTATGGTACTTGTTCCTGTTAGACATAACAAATTACACGCAGCTTGGGAGGGACCCTTTGAAGCATTAAGGAAAGTCAGTGACATGAACTACATGGTAAACCTAGTAGGTAGGAGACGGGCACAAATTGTACCATGTTAATATGATGAAACCTTATCGTGATAGGGAGGCCCTAGTACTGAGTAGGACCCCCTGTGTTAGGTTATACACACACACACACACACACACACGCACACACACACACACACACACACACACACACACACACACACACACACACACACACACACACACACACACACACACACACACAATTTATCTTCACATGGTTGACTGACACAAATGTCAACATCCTAAAGGTAAAGGTAAACCACTCTAAATAAAAAATGGAAACATCAAACTTCCTAGAATGCATGCACAGAGGAAGAACATAGGCACATGCAACTTTAAAATATTGTTTTTTGCAGGGTCAAGCCCTTCTGTGCCCCCACACCCCATGCTAATTATAAGTACTAACTCTGAGGTCACACAGTCCCCAAGGAAAGGGAGAATTCCCCTACCAAGGGATTATCAATCTCACACACCTGGAATCACAAAAATGAGTGAAGCAATTTCAACACAGCAGCTATGATAGAATTAATAGGTTTTATTTAGTGTGTTCCTGGTGTTCTTAATCTCTACTGTAAGTCTGTATTTGAACACTCCTCCTGGGTCCATCTCATTTGCTCACTTAACCAAGTACAGTGAGATAATATTCTGAGTCTAGTGTTCACTCTACTTAATACAGAGAGAAGATTTGAGAAGACCAACCCACTTAGGTTCTTCCTTCCTCTCTCCTTGCACTTTACAAACAAAAAAAAATGCACTTTATTCATCTGATTTTACTGTATTTCTGTTTCCTCCTACTTTATTTTGCTTTTGCTTCTTCTTAAAAGTACTCAGTTTTATTTCCTGCTCTATTTATTACTGCTTGGTAGTAGCTTGATTAAATTGTAACTGTTATTTTAAGAATTTTGGTTTAAGAACTTGGGCTTCAGACCAGTTATTCTACATTAAGAAGGTCTGTGGTCTGCACTCTTGTGGGAGGAGAGGCTGGATTCTGCCCTTCTGAGCTGGGAATTTCTGGTCACAGGCTTATTGTGCCTGCTTCTTTGAACTATTTCTTACTGAAATTGGTATGCCTTGTTGCTGTAGCATAGACTAGATTCATGCCTGCTGAATCTAGCTTTGTTTGTATAACTTGAGCACTGATCCAGGCCATCTTTTTTTGGAGACGTTTCCCCTGCACCCTAGTGACAGAAGTGTGCAATTAAAACTTGTCTGATTGAAGACTGCTGGAACAGGGCTCAGTTTTCAGCTTTTTTCTGGTTAATTGGGTAACTTGTTTAAATCAGTTTGTTCGTTTTCTATTGTTTTATATATATATATATATATATATATTGCACTTTATTCATCTGCTTTTACTGTATTTGTGTTTCTTCCTACTTTATTACTAGGGGCATTGACTACAACTGTTATCTGCGATATATAACAATAAGTATCCTTTTCTGTGCATTTAAAGTGTTTTTTTATTGTATCTGCTTTATTTTCTGGGAAAAAAAACAAAAAAAATACTTGTTTCCTGCCTTTCTAAGCTAGTATAGTCCAGTTTTCAGGTTAGTGCTGAATTCAGGGCTGTGTTACAAATGTCTGTGTTTGCCCATAACTTACTTGGATAGAAGGAAGTTTCTCTGTTCACCTGTGAGAGAAGGGAGCTTTGAACAGCCTATCTGTCCCTGGAGGAGTGGTTTCAGCCCAGAAATTAGTAGTTTATTGACCATTTTGGGCTAATTTCTATCTCTTTCATTTCCCTGCTGTAAGAAACGCATTTGCCTGGTTCTGCGCACTGGGCAACGCCGGTTAGCTAGGGTATAACTATTCCCAGCTCCACAAAGTCTCCTCTTCAATTTTTCCCTTGGAACTAGACAAACTTTCAACCTAAGCACTCAAGCCATTCATTTCTCAGCCCAGCACTTGCTCAAAACTCATAGCCAGCACTTATAAACCCTAGCACTAGACCCCCCCTATACTGTACAGAAGGACAAGGCTCTCTATTCGACCTTACCAGCCAATCAGTAAAACAGTTCACTGTACCTATCCAGGCATGTCCAAAGGGCAGTTTCAGGTGTACTCTCCAGTCCAACTGGTGAATCTGGGCATTTTGAGGCAACTGCCTCATGTACACAGACAACCCTCTCCTCCTACCACCAAACACTAATACATGCGAGAGATGCACTTATACAGCCAAACTGGAGGCTAAGCTCTCTCAACACAAGACTGGATCAGACAGTCAAGATGAGAAGGGAAATACTTGCATCACACCACCAGTCTCACATAGACCCATTAAACCAGCACCGGCAAAAAACACACATAAATACACGAAAACATACTCTGAGGCTCTAAATAAAAATCTGCAAAAGCAACAGAGACCTCCAAAGCAGACATCCAAGCAAACTCCACCCCCCAACACAAACCACGAAACACATACTTCACAAAACCAGTGTGCCACGCAATCACAGCCCTTAAGGCAAAATAACATACCCAACACACTAGTAATAGGTGACTCTATAGTCAGGCACACTGACGTCCCACTCACTAGGCTGAATAAGGAGAAGGTTACTATTAGCTGCCTGTCAGGTGCCAGGATCCACCACATAACACAAGTACTTAGGTCACTCCAGAACAAGTACAAATACGACTCTGTCATTGTCCATGTTGGTGTGAATGACCTGAGACGTATCTCCCTGGACTACATGAAAAGAAACATGGAAGAGCTCTCTGTTTACATAGCCTAGGCTGGTATGACCCTGACCCTGAGTAGCATCCTGCCCTAACCAAGAATGATACCACTGTATAAAGAAAAAATTCTCGATTTCAACAGTTGGCTAAGTTTCTGGTGTCATTCAAAGGGGATCCAGTGTCTGTCCACCTGGGATGACATGCTCGACAAGCCATGCTGCTTTGCTAGTGATGGCTTGCACCTGTCACCCTTAGGCTTTCGAATATTGGCCAAGGCTCTTGCCACCCCCATAGTGTCTTTTTTAGGCAAGGCTCAAAAGACAAACCCACCACCATAAATAGCACAAGTAACAATAAAAAGAGGGTAATGCTACTCAGTGCCAGAAGTATAAACCTCAAAATGCATGCACTCGAGGCACTCCTCAGTATGGATAAATTGATAGATGTGCAGTAACAGAAACCTGGTTTAAGGCTTCAGAAAGCACCCCAGCACTACCAGGCTATAACTCATACCATACATTTCAGCCACAGAACCCAGACCGAAATACAAAAGACAGGGGCGTATCCATATTCATCAAGGATACCCACACCTCCAGGTTAGTGGCACAGCACAATGCTTCAGAGATCATCCACGTGCAACTAACAATAGGCAAAAGTGCAACTGAAATTGTAGCTTGCTACAGATCATCCACTATGTCCCAGGATCCCCAGTTCGCATTTCTGGAAACAGGGGGAAACATAAAGGTCCTACCAAACACTTTAATATTGGGTGATTTCAATTACCTAAACATTAACTGGGAGAACTACTCAAGTACTAACTCCCTTGCCCAACATTTTTTAGAATTTATAAACTCAAACGCCCTGGGTCAACTGGTCAGCACTCCCACCAGAGGTGACAACATATTGGACCTGGTCATCACCAACATGGGCGACCGGTGTTCCACACCGGAGGTCAACCCCTCACTGGTTAGATTTGACCATAAACAAATCACTCTGGATATCCACATTCCGCCCCCACCCCCGAACAAGGAAACCACCATGAAAAATGTTTCAAAAGCAAACTTCATGTTACTTAAGACCGAGGTGGAAAGTTTCAAAGCCCCCATGCTAAAGGATAACGCTGTCCAAGCTGCAAAATCCTTTACTAATACATTCTACAGGCACCTACAAGAATGCATGGATCGTGCTATCCCAAGCAAAACCAAGACTCAGTCCTCCAAGAAAAGGAAACCAGTCTGGTGGACCCCTGCCATAAACAAACTCTACAATAGAAGGAGGAAACTAGTACAGAAAATAGTAAAATCCCAAGAAGGGAAGACATCCCTGATCAGTATCAGCAAGAAACTACAAACCCTCATAAAATCATCCAAGGCGAGCTTCAAAAGAAAAATTGCCAAGGACTCCAAAGATAACCACAAGGCATTCTTTAGCTATGTCAAGAATCTAAGTGGCAATGCTCAGATCTGCTCAGAATTTGTGCAGAATGACATAAAATACACTGAACTGACCAATATCGCCAACATCCTGGTAGACAGATTCAGTGCAAATTTCACCCACCTCTCACCCCCAAAAGGGCCCATAACCATACCAGAAGAATGTAGAGCCCCTGAAATCACAAACAGGTTAAAACAGCCCTATCCAAAGACAAAAACAGAGCATCAATGGGACCGGACGGTGTCCCAGGCTGCATCCTACACAAGCTCAAAGACAAACTAACCCCTCACCTAAACACACTGTTCAAACTCAGCTTCTCCACAGGCTGCATACCCATAGAGTGGTGCACAGCAATGGTTATTCTGCTCCACAAAGGTGGAGCCACAACAGACCCCAGGAACTATCGCCCTATAAGCCTGACTAGCTTGGTCTGCAAGGCTATGGAGCGCATCATCATGGAACTCTTTAACAGAGACATTGGGAACCTCCAAACACTGGACCCTACCCAGTTCGGCTTTGTTAAGGGCAGATCATGCCTCCTAAACCTGGTGGACTTTGAGACAGTTACCAAGGCTATAGATGAGGGAAAGGTGGTGCACACAGCCTACCTAGACCTCGCAAAGGCCTTCAACACCATTCACTATTCTGGTATTATAGACAAGCTCACCAGCCTGAACATAAACCTGTACGTCACAAGATGGGTTGCCAACTGGCTCATGGACAGAACCCACATGGTGAGAGTTGCAGGAGCTAGGTCCGACTCTAAACCGGTTACAAGTGGCATTCCCCAGGGCTCAGTCCTTGGACCCCTCCTGTTCAGCATATACTTCTCAGAGGTACAGGCAAGTACAGGAGGACTACAGCTGACCAAGTTTGCAGATAACTGCAAACTAGGGGCTATAATTGACTGTCTGGCTGACACAGACATCCTCCAAAAGGGTATCACTGAGATGGATGCCAGGAGTTAAATTCATGGCCTTAAGCTAAATGCCAAAAAGTGCATAGTCATCCCCTTTGGAAAAAACAAAGTACCCACAAACTACCACATAGGTGGTAGTCCACTAAATACGGAAGATGTAATAAGGGATCTGGGGACCCAAGTAGATAGCAATCTTTCCTTTGATAATCACATTGCCAAAGTGGTTAGAAAATCCTTCTATGTGGCCCACCTAATCACAAAAGGGTTCGCATCCAGATCAAAAGAGGTCATTGTGCCCCTCTACTCATCACTCATCAGACCCATCATAGAGTACAATGCCCCATTTGGGATGTACCTTACCAGACACCTGCAACAGCTGGAAAGACCACAGAAGTACCTCACTAAGA